>NC_088867.1:56048317-56112120 GCF_032884065.1 Artemia franciscana
TACTTTCGCGTAAAGAGCGAGGTATTACGAGGAGGTAAACCCCTCATATGCGCAATAATTTCTCCTCGTTTTAAGTTGTAATGCTGCTCCCCACTTTCAGTAGAAAAAAACTTCTCATATTTTATTTTATATTTTATTTTTTCCTTGTTTTTTTTTAAATAATGCAAAAAAATCCTGCGCCCCCAACATTGAAATTCTCTTCCCCCATGAGAATGTTTTTCCATGGAAAGATCCTCCCGCGTGAACCCCCCTCCCACATCAACTCTCCCTCTCAAACCAAAAAAAAATCCCCCTGAAAACGTCCGTACATTTCCCAGTAACCATTACTATATGTAAATTAAATAAAAAAACAAGTTTTTTTAAATGAAAGTAAGGAGCGACATTAAAACTTAAAACGAACAGAAATTACTCCGTATATGAAAGGGGCTTTTCCTCCTCGACACCCCGCTCCTTACGCTAGAGTTTTTTATTGTTTTAAAAAGTAGAGTTGCGAGAAAGAATCAAACTTTAGCGCAAGGAGCGGGGTGTCGAGGAGGAAAAGCCCCTTTCATATACGGAGTAATTTCTGTTCGTTTTAAGTTTTAATGTCGCTCCTTACTTTCATTTAAAAAAACTTGTTTTTTTATTTAATTTCTGAAAGTTTTTGAATTAATGCATGTCTGATTTTGGGTCTCCGTACATAAATTATAAAAATGAAATTTGCATATTAATTCTTTTTTTGGCTAAATGGCTTTCTCTTTGTTTTGATCAGACGATTTTGAGAAATAAGGGGTGGGGAAGGAGGTCTAGTTGCCCTCCAAGTTTTTGGTTACTTAAAAAGGCAACTAGATCTTTTATCTTTAACGAACGTTTTTATTAGTAAAAAAAAAATACGTAACTTAAGAATTAACTTACGTAACAAACTTTTATATTCTTATATTATTGATTATATATATGAGGGGGTTGGTCCCCTCGTTAATACCTCGCTTTTCACACTAAATTTTGCTTTATCCCAATTCTTTAAGAATGACCCCTGAATGAGAAAGGCCGTAGAATAAATAGTTGAAATTATTTAAAAAAATTTTAGCATAAAGAGCGAAGTATTTATCTCCTCCTAAATACCTCGCTCTTTATGCTAGAGTATTTTTAGAACCCCTCATATGCGTAATAATCTCTGTTTGTTTTAAGTTTCAATGCTTCTCCTTACTTTCAATTGAAAAAACTTTTTCATGTTTACATTTTCATTGTTTTTTTTTTATAGTAATGCTAGAAAGTCCTGCGCCCTTTTCATTGAATTTCTCTTCCCCCATGAAATATTCCTCCAAGGAAAGATCCTCCCATATAGCCCCCTCCCCTGAACCCCACACCCAAACCAAAAAATCCCCCTGATAACGTCGGTACACTTCCCAGGAACCATTACTGTATGTAAACATTGGTCAAAGTTTGTAACTTGAAGCCCCTCCCCCAGGGACTGTGGGGGGTAAGTCATCCCCAAAGACATAGTTATGGTTTTCGACTATGCGGAACAAAATGGCTATCTCAAAATTTTGATCCGTTGACTTTGGGGGAAAAATGAGCGTGGGAGGGGGCCTAGGTGCCCTCCAATTTTTTTGGTCACTTAAAAAGGGCACTAGAACTTTTCATTTCCGTTAGAATGAGCCCTTTTACAACACTCTAGGACCACTTGGTCGATACGATGACCCCTGGGAAAAAAACAAAAAAAAAAAAACAAAAAAAAACAAAAAAAAAACAAATAAACATGCACCCGTGATTTGTCTTCTGGCAAAAAATACGAAATTCCACATTTTTGTAGATTGGACCTTGAAATTTTTCTATAGGGTTCTCTGATACGCTGAATGCGATGGAGTAATTTTCGTTAAGATCATATTACTTTTAGGGGGTGTTACCCCCTATTTTCCAAAATAAGGCAAATTTTCTCAGGCTCGTAACTTTTGATGACAAAGACTAAATTTGATGAAACTTATATATTTAAAATCAGCATAAAAATCCAATTCTTTTGATATATCTTTTAGCATCGAAATTCCGTTTTTTAGAGTTTCGTTTACTATTGAGCCGGGTCGCTCCTTACTACAGTTCGTTACCACGAACTGTTTGACACAGGTCAAAGTTTGTAACTTGCAACCCCTCCCAGGGAGACTGCGGGGTAGTAAGTCGTCCCCAAAGACATAGTTATTAGGTTTTTTGAATATGGTGAATAAAATGGCTATCTCAGAATTTTGATCCGGTGACTTTTGGGAAAAAATGAGCATGGGAGGGGGCCTAGGTGCCCTCCAATTTTTTTGGTCGCTTAAAAAGGGCACTAGAACTTTTAATTTCTGTTAGAATGAGCCCTCCCGCGACATTCTAGGACGACTGGGTCGATATGATCATCCCTGGGAAAAAAACAACAACAAAAAAACAAATAAACACACATCCGTGATTTGTCTTCTGGCAAAAAATGCGAAATTCCACATTTTTGTAGATAGGAGCTTGAAACTTCTACAATAAGGTTCTCTTATACGCTAAATCTGATGGTGTGATTTTCGTTAAGCTTGTATGACTTTTAGGGGATGTTTTCCCCTATTTTCTAAAATAAGGAAAATTTTTGTCAGGCTCGTAACTTTTGATAGGTCAGACTAATCTCGATGAAAGTTGTATATTTGAAATCATCATTAAAATACGATTTTTTTATGTAGCTATTGGTATCAAAATTTCATATTTAGAGTTTTGGTTACTATTGAGCCAGGTCGCTCCTAACTACAGTTCGTTACCACGAACTGTTTGAACAGAGGTTAACAACACAACTTTTGGGTAAAATTCTAGTCAATTGACTTCTTGCTATCTTGGAAAGGGTTTAGGTTAGGAAAATGAAACTTTCATGGATGGGTCTACAGGCTAAAGTATGTCAGGAGAAGGTATTTTAAAGTACCCACCTCCACTCCTTCTCCCTCTAGAGGGCCCTGAAATTTGCCTACATGACAGGTTTATACCAATTGAAATTTTGACAAAACAACATTTTACCTTAATTTTCAGTTACTAGTTGCTTTTTCTCTGCCTTTAGTTCTGAAAATGCAATTCCTGTTACTTGAGTAGAATTTTGAGCAATATCAATGTTTTTTTTCTTCAAAATTTAGGAAATGTATTTGCATATCTTTAAAACCTTATAAAATGGAATTGAGCAAAGTTATGAAGTTGAAAACAATTTTGTTGTACTTCAATTAAGCAGAAGATCTATTTTGTAAGGTTTCACTTTTATAACACACATATTTTTAAAGGTCATCAGAGGTCAGGGCCCTCAAGAGGGAGAAGGAGTGGAGGTAGTTGCTTCAACATACCTTCCCAGGACATAGAATTTTACCCATAGCTTTACTCAATTCCATTTTATAAGGTTTTAAAGATATGCAAATACATTTCCTATATTTAAAAAAAAACAACATTGATATGGCTCAAAATTCTGCTCAAATAACAGGAATTGCATTTTCAGAATTAAAGGCAGAGAAAAAGCAACTAGTAACTGAAAATTAAGGTAGGCTAAATGTTGTTTTGTCAAAAATTTCAATAGGTATAGACCTGTCATGTAGGCAAAGTTCAGAACCCTCTAGAGGGAGAAGAAGTGGAAGTGGGTACTTTGAAATACTTTCCCGGGACATACTTTAGCCTGTAGACTCATCCCTGAAAGTTTCATTTTCCTAACCTAAACCCTTTCTAAGATAGCAAGAAGTCAATTAACTAGAATTTTACCAATTTTGTTGTACTTCAATTAAGCAGAAGATCTATTTTGCAAGGTTTCACTTATATAACACACATATTTTTAAAGGACATCACAGGTCAGGGCCCTCTAAAGGAAGAAGGAGTGGAGGTAGTTGCTTCAAAATACCTTCCCAGATCATACTTTAGTCTGTAGATTCATCCCTGAAAGTTTCATTTTCCTAACCTAAATCCTTTCTGAGATAGCAAGAAGTCAATTAACTAGAATTTTACCGAGGTTTTTTTGTTCTGTTTCCCTCCTATTCGCAATTAAACACAATGCTCATAACTTTTTACTGCATTACATCTTTTTTATTTTATTTTCACAATGTTCAAGTTTTATTGCAACCCAGTCACCCTCTACCTAATGCATTAATATATCCTTAGGATTCTGTTCTTTATTTTAGATTTGGCAACTGGACCAAATATTGAGGTGAATTATCCAGAATAAAACCATCAACAGAATCAATAAACTACTGGGTATAGCCTATGACTAAATACAAGCTTGGAGAGGCCAAGGGAGGATGGGAATGTGTTTAAACTTGAAGGTACTTCATTGTTACTCTTGTTTGTACAGTAGATTATCTACTGAAATTTCCATTTTTATACCATAATCTATCCCGGTCCACCGAAGGTAGGTGTCTTTGAAGGGGGAAAGCGAAATACTTTGAAAAACTTTCAAAGCACGGTTTAAGCTCTAACTAAAACAGAAAAATAAGCAGTTTGAAAAATTACTTACAACGGTGGCTACACAAAATACAAAACTTAGAATGGCGGCAAAATTCTGTTGACGAGAATCTCGCATTTCAACGTTCAGACAACGTAGCAAATACTCGTAATCAATCCTGTTTGTTTGAGCAAACAGCAGCATCTTTTAATGGCCGCAATAACTTCGTTGCCCGAGCCCTACCAACGATTCTAGGTCTGAAGTTTTTTTTGTGATCCTGAATCTCCATTCCTTTAGTTTATTAATTTAAAAAGCAAGTTTTCAAAGGGAAGGAAATAGCAAAGTTGTAACTTAAAACGAACAAAAATTATTACTTCACAGTCTATCTAACATATATCGATAAAACTAGTGTAAATAAACAAACTGGTGATATTTCCCTGTGTTTGTAGAGTTATAGAAATATTGTGCTTCACTGAAAACAGAAAATTCAAGTATAAAAAATAAGAATATTGAATTAGGAGTCAAAAGTGAGTACGTAGCCTCGCAGCTACAAACTTATCACTAGCATTTTTCATAGTCTTACACCAGTTGTGATATCAGTAACTTTCAGTATACAATCAAATTATCTTGAAAATTAGGCATTAAAATAAACATGATTTTAACAAGTGAAAAGTCACTAAACAGCACACAAAAATAACGGGTTAATTTATCAGGTAACATTTTGGTCTCACCAGCTACAATGCCAATAGTGAGTAATATACAATTTTAGATCGTAAAAACAAGCTTTAATTTTACAGGAAACGAAGAACAAATAAACCATAATATGAAATCATGAAACCCGGTTATTTCTCTATAAAACAGAGAATTTCAAGTTACGATACAAATTCTGAAGCGAGTCCGTTGTCCTACTAATAATATCAAGATTGCATTGCTTCGAACTTGTCTACAAAAAGTCATGCAGTGTACTTTTCATATCCAAAAAAAAGTCAATCGTTGGACTGAGCTTATTGCAAAGAAGTGATACCAAATTAAACAAAAAACAATAATCGAAACAAAAAAAGCAATAAAGCAAAAAATGCTTTATCTGTATACAGTTAAAAGTGTCCTTAAATGGTTTTCTTTTATTGCACCAAAAATCCTAGATGGTTTCAGTGAAGCGCTAGTTTTTTATAATCCTACAACCATAGGGAAATTTTACCCATTGGTTTTTTTACACAAGTCTTATGAACATATGTTAAACAGGTTTTGAAGTAATAATTTTTGTTCGTTTTAAGTTCCAACTTCGCTCTTTAATTCCCTCAGAAGAACTGTGTTTTTTAAAATTAGTCTTTGCCCGTTTTTAAATAAAAAAAAAAATGTGAAAATACTTGTTTGTGTAACTTAGGTAATAATAGCTTAACGTGGGCAAGTCGCCATAATGCTTGCTTATCTGAGCCCTATCCTAAATACCTCGCTCTGTACGCTATTAAATAAAAAAAACACATTTTTTTTTAACTGCAAGTAAGGAGCGACATTAAAACTTAAAACGAACAGAAATTATTCCCTATATAAAAGGGGTT
The DNA here is from genome assembly GCF_032884065.1 of Artemia franciscana. NCBI lineage: Eukaryota > Metazoa > Arthropoda > Branchiopoda > Anostraca > Artemiidae > Artemia > Artemia franciscana. The sequence continues at coordinate 56,054,270 of NC_088867.1, forward strand.
CTCCCCTCCGCAAAGCCCCGCTCTTTACGCTAAAGTTGGACTCTTTCTCACAATTAAATAAAAAAACAAGTTTTTTAAATGAAAGTAAGGAGCGACATTAAAACTTAAATCGAACAGAAATTACTCCGTATATAAAAGGGGCTTTTCCTCCTCAACGCCCCGCTCTTTACGCTAAGGTCTTTTACTGTTTTAAAAAGTAGAGTTAGGAGAAAGAGTCAAACTTTAAAGTAAAGAGCATGGCGCTGAGGAGGAAAAGCCCTTTTCGTATAAGGAGTAATTTCTGTTCGTTTTAAGTTCTAATGTCGCTCCTTACTTTCAGTTAAAAAACTTGTCTTTTTTATTTAATCTAATAACTGAAACAAAATGAATGAAATGAAGTATTCATTTGCGTCCAATTATATTTTTGAAAGTGCTTATCAAATAGTTCGTGGTAACGAGCTGTAGTAAGGAGCGACCCGGCTCAATAGTAACCAAAACTCTAAAAAATGGAATTTTGATACCAATAGCTACATCAAAAGAATCGTATTTTATTGCTGATTTTAAATATATAAGTTTCATCAAGTTTAATCCTACCCATGAAAATTTACGAGCCTGAGAAAATTTGCATTATTTTAGAAAATAGGGGGAAACACCGCCTAAAAGTCATAGAATCTTAACAAAAATCACACCATCAGATTTAGCGTATCAGAGAATCTCATTGTAGAAGATTCAAGCTCCTATCTACAAAAATGTGCAATTTCGTATTTTTTGCCAGAAGGCAGATCACAGATGCGTGTTTATTTGTTTTTTGTTGTTTTTTTTTCCCAGGGGTGATCGTATCGACCCAGTGGTCCTAAAATCTTGCGAAAGGGCTCATTCTAAAAGAAATGAAAAGTTCTAGTGCCCTTTTTAAGGAGGAAGCAGCCCCTTTCATATACAAAGTAATTTCTGTTCGTTTTAAGTTTTAATGTCGCTCCATACTTTCAGCTAAAAAACTTTTTTTTTATTTAATTTCTGAACGTTTTTGATGCATGTTTTGATTTTGGCTCTCCGTAGAGGAATAATTAACACGAAATTTGTAATTTTTTTTTTGGCGAAATGGCTTTCTCATAGTTTTGATCGAATGATTTTGAGAAAAAAGGGAACGGTGGAGGAAGCCTAGCTGCCCTGCGATTTTTTGGTTACTTAAAGGCAACTAGAATTTTTTGCGAATGTTTTTATTAGTAAAAGATAAACGTAACTTATAAATTAGCTGACGTAACGAACTTTTGTAATTTCATGTTTTTATTACATATTTGAGGGGTTCAACCCCTTGTCAGTACCTCGCTCTTTACATTAAAGATTAAATTTTGTCCGAATTCCTTAAGAATGACCCCTGAAGCACAAAAGCCGTAGAATAAATAGTTGAAATCACTAAAAATACTTTAGCGTAAAGAGCGAGGTATTAGGAGGAGGTGAGCCCTCATATGCGTAATAATTTCTGTTCGTTTTAAGTTTTAATGCTGCTCCTTACTTCCAGCTGAAAAATCTTTTCATATTTATTTTTTCATTGTTTTTTTTTTTTAAATAATGCTAGAAAATCCTTCGCTCCCTTCATGGAAATTTTCTTCCCCCATGACAAATTCCTCGATTGAAGGTTCCCCCAACATATCCCCCTCTTGTCAACCCCTCCCCCAACCAAAAAAGCTCCCTGAAAACGTTTGTACACTTCCCAATAACCATTACTATATGCAAGCACTGGTCAAAGTTTGTAACTTGTAGCCCCTCCCACGGGGACTCTGGGGGAGTAAGTCGTCCCCAAAGACATAGTTATAAGGTTTGTCGACTACGCTGAATAAAATGACAATCTCAGAATTTTATCCATTGACTTTGGGAAAACAATTAGCGTGGGAGGGGCCTATGTGCCCTCCAATTTTTTTGGTAATTGAAAAGGGCACTAGAACTTTTCATTTCCGTTAGAATGAGCCTTCTTGCAAGATTCTAGGGCCACTGGGTCGATACGATCACCCCTGGGGAAAAAACAAACAAACAAATAAACACGCATCCGTGATCTGCCTTCTGGCAAAAAATACAAAATTTCACATTTTGTAGATCGTAACTTTTGATGGGTAAGACTAAACTTGATGAAACTTATATATTTAAAATCAGCATTAAAATGCGATTCTTTTGATGTAGCTATAGAGTTTAGAGCCCAAGTTTAGGGCCCAAGCATTTTATTGAGCCGGGTTCGTTTTAAGTTTAATATCGCTCCTTACTTGCAGTTAAAAAAAACTTGTTTTTTTATTTAATTTCTGAATGTTTTTGAATTAATGCATGTTTTTTTTTTGCTCATCGCACATGAATAATTAAAACGAAAATTTGTATATTATTTTTTTTTGTGCTAGATGGCTTTTTCATAGTTTTGATTGAATGATTTTGATAAAAAAAAGGGATGGGGAAGGAGGCCTAGTTGCCCTCTTATTTTTGGTTACTTAGAAATGCCACTAATTTTTTTTTTGTACGAATATTTTTGTTAGTGATAAACATACGTACCTTACGAATTAACCTACGTAACAAACTTCTATATTTGTGTATCTTTATTACGTATATGAGGGAGTTTTCCTCCTCGTCAATACCACGCTCTTTACACCAAAGTTTGAATTTTATCCCAAATCTTTAAGAATGACCCTTTAATGACAAAGCCCGTAGAATGAATAGTTGAAATTACTAAAAATACTTTACTGTATAGAGCAAGGTATTGTGGAGGAGACGAACCCCCTTATATACGTAATATTTTATGTTCGTTTTAAGTTATAATGCTACTCCTTACTTCCAGATGAAAAAAGATTATTTATTTCTCATTGTTTACTTTTTTAAATAATGCTAGAAAATCCTGCACCCCCTTCATGGAAATTCTCTTCCCTCGTGATACATTCCTCCATGGAAAGATCATCCCACGTAACGAACTCCCCCCTCCCCCCAACCCACCCATCCCCACCCAACGCAAAAAAGTTCCCCTGAAAACGTCTGTACACTTCATAATAACCATTACTATATGTAAAAAATGGTCAAAGTTTGTAACTTGCAGCCCCTCCCTCAGGTAACTGAAGGGGATTAAGCCGTCCCCAAAGACATAATTATTAGATTTTCGACTAAGCTGAACAGAATGGCTATCTCAAAATTTTGATCCAGTGACCTTGGGGGAAAAATGTGCGTGGGAGGGGACCTAGGTCCCCTCCAATTTTCTGGTCACTTAAAAAGGGCACTCGAACTTTTAATTTCCGTTAGAATGATTCATATTGCGACATTCTAGGACCACTGGGTCGATACCATCGCCCCTGGGAAAAAGAACAAACAAATAAACACGCATCCGTGATTTGTCTTCTGGCAAAAAATGCAAAATTCCACGTTGTTGCAGATAGGAGCTTGAAACTTTAACAGTAAGGTTTTCTGATACGCTGAATAGGATGGTGTGATTTTCGTTAAGATTATGTGACTTTTACGGGTTGTTTCCCTTATTTTCCAAAAATAAGGCAGATTACCTTAGGCTCGTAACTTTTGATGAGTTAGACTAAACTTGGTGAAACTTACTTATTTAAAATCAGCATTAAAATGCAATTCTTTTGATGTAACTGTTGGTATCAAAGTTCCGTCTTTTAGAGTTTCGGTTACTGTTGAGCCGGATCGCTCCTTACTACAGTTCGTTACCACGAACTGTTTGAAAGTTTGTTATTACTCTAACAGCTTCATGTTCTAATTAAATGGCCATTATGTTTCAGGAGTAGTTCTTATAGAGTTGTGACAAAGAATCAAACTTGAGCGTAAAGAGTGGGGCATTGAAGATGGGACTACCTTTTCTATAAGAAATAATTTCTGTTCCTTTTAAGTTTTAATTTTGCTCCTTACGTATATTTGAAAAAACTTGTTTCTATAAATTTAATTTCTGATCATTTATCACTGCCATGAAACTTTTTTTATTTTATTTTTTTTAGGAAAGGGTTAGTCCCTTTAATATACGGAACAACTTTTGTTCGTTTGAGTTTGAATATTGCTCTCTACTCCCAGTTGATTTTCTTTATTTAATTTGTGACAGTTTTTCAAACAATGCCCAGTGTGTTCCCTCTACATGTGTAAAGTTCTCAGGGAGAGTTCCTCATCAACGCCTCGCTCTTTACGCTAAAGTTTGACTCTTTCTCTCAATTCTTCTTTTTAAAACAGTAAAAAACTTTAGCGTAAAGAGCGGGGTGTTGATGAGGAAGCAGCCTCTTTCATATACGAAGTAATTTCTGGTCGTTTTAAGTTTTAATGTCGCTCCTTACTTTCAGTTAAAAAAACTTGTTTTTTTTATTTAATTTCTGGACGTTTTTGAATCAATGCATGTTTTGATTTTGGCTCTCCGCAGAGGAATAATTAAAACAAAATTTGCATTTTTTTTGGCTAAATGGCTTTCTCATAATTTTGATCGAATGATTTTGAGAAAAAAAGAGCGGGGGAGGAAGCCTAGTTGCCCTCCAATTTTTTGGTTAATTAAAAAGGCAACTAGAATTTTTAATTTTTTACGAATATTTTTATTAGTAAAAGATTTACGTAACTTATAAATTAGCTTACGTAAAGAACTTTTGTATTCTCATATTTTTATTACATATATGAGGGGGTTTGCCCCCTTGTCAGATCCTCGCTCTTTACACTAAAGCTTAAATTTTGTCCCAATTCATTAAGAATGACCCCAGAATCACAAAAGCCGTTGAATAAATAGTTGAAATTACTAAAAATACTTTAGCGTAAAGAGTGAGGTATTAGGAGGAGGTGAGCCCCTCAAATGGTTAATAATTTCTGTTTGTTTTAAGTTTTAATGCTGCTCCTTACTTCCAGCTGAAAGAACTTTTTCATATTTATTTTTTCATTGTTTTTTTTTAAATAATACTAGTAAATCCTGCGCTCCCTTCATGGAGATTTTCTTCCCCCATGACAAACTATCGATGGAAAGTTCCCCCAGCATATCCCCCTCTTCTCAACCCCTCCTCCAACCAAAAAAATCCTCCTGAAAACGCCTGTACACTTCCCAATAACCATTACTATATGTAAGCACTGATCAAAGTTTGTAACTTGTTGCCCCTCCCACGGGGACTGTGGGGGAGTAAGTCGTCCCTAAAGACATAGTTATAAGGTTTTTCGACTACGCTGAATAAAATGGCTATCTCAGAATTTTGATCTGTTGACTTTGGTAAAATAATTAGCTTGGGAGGGGGCCTAGGTGCCCTCCATTTTTTTTGGTCACTTAAAAAGGGCACTAGAACTTTTCATTTCCGTTAGAATAAGCCCTCTTGCAACATTCTAGGACAACTGGGTCGATACGATAACCCCTGGGAAAAAAAAACAAAAAAAAACAAAAAACAAATAAACACGCATCCGTGATCTGCCTTCTGGCAAAAAATACAAAATTCCACATTTTTGTAGATAGGAGCTTGAAACTTCTATAGTAGGGTTCTCTGATACGCTGAATGTGATGGTGTGATTTTCGTCAAGATTCTATGACTTCTAGGGGGCGTTTCCCCCTATTTTCTAAAATAACGCAAATTTTTTCAGGCTCGTAACTTTTGATGGGTAAGACTAAACTTGATGAAACTTATATATTTAAAATCAGCATTAAAATTCGATTCTTTTGATGTATGTATTGGTATCAAAATTCCATTTTTTAGAGTTTTGGTTACTATTGAGCCGGGTCGCTCCTTACTACAGTTCGTTACCACGAACTGTTTGATAAGATTAAACGAAACATTAGTTACCGTTCCTGATACACTGTCAGATGGCAACTTTTTCCAATTTTTTTAAACGCTTTTTTGAACTACGGGCTAGGGTTCGCTCTTTACTAGGTTGCAGCTACTTCTGTAACCATGATCCCATTAAATTGTTTTTTATTATGGTACCAGGACAAATGAGGTTAATATCCTGAATCCAAAATCAAAATAAACTAATTTTGCTAAGACTTATTGCATAGGAACATAAAACATTTTACGCGTTTGTTTAGTAATGGATGAGAAGAGGATTGAAGTATAAAGAAGAGGGGACGGGCCCAAGCATTTTACCTTAGAGAGAGCGGAGTGTTTTCAAATGGGGCATTCCAGAGTGACTCCAGGGGAAGGGATGAGAGAGAGTCTCTTAGAATTAATTCTAAAATATTACTTGCTACAAAGTGTACAAAAAAATAAAATAAGTAGTCCTTTAATGCCTCATACACTTTTTGTACAGATTTTCTACAGCGTATTCTTCTGACAATCTCCAACGATTTGTCATCATTTATCTATAGTTGACATAATTTGGACTTTACAAAATCTCATTGAAATGGTACTTTTTACTCTAAGAATGCCCTTTTCAGAGGTTTTGAGCCACTCCCTAGAAAAAGTCCTTTTGTGAAAAGTTCTTGAGTGTGTGCAAAGGACATAAAAATCAATCATTTTTGTTGTGTAGACCAGCTTAGGTCTATTAATACTTAAAAATATCAATTTCGAAGATTTTTTTTTGTTGCTTCAAAATTATGAAAGTCGTAGTGTTGTGCCATATTCTGGTTAGTTTTCCACATTGAACCGCTCAAATAAATAAATACAACAAATTAGTTAAATTTTACGATGCTTCATGTCTTTAAGAACTTAAACACTAATAATCTGCTGATCCAGAAACTCACTTCACCTTCAAAGGAAAGCTATTCCTTCTTAAACAGTTTGATGACAAACTTTTCCAACTTATTTTTTGCCGATTTTTCTTCCAAAGTTTTTTTCGGACCTTTTCCATTATATGCATATCACTGCTAGAGAATAGTGTTGGGTCAATGAATATTACCGTCAAGTACCCCCACCATACTACCGGTCAGTCCTCCCACCATACAACCAGGCGCTACCCCACCATCTGGATTTATCTCTCACGTCTGGTATTCGGGATACGAAGGTTTTCTGGAAACATTGCTTGCCAAGTTTACTGTGTCTATGAGACAATCCAATGGTTCCGAGTGTCCAGTAACATTACGTAGGGTATCTAAGCTTCCGGTGAAATACATTTGCAAACCAATTTTAAGGATTTAGATATATGGCAAATACCACTAGCGAATTATTTTCGGGCGCCTTTTTTGGCATCAGTCCGAGGATATGCATATCACAGTGATTCGGGTTGCTTGCTAGACAGACATGTTCTTTTGATGGTCAATGACACTTGTTTCGATCCCAAAAGTTGTAATGACTACAACCGGCCACATATCCTTTTTTGTAATTTAATAACCCCGATCACACTGGTTTTCCATTACCAGGCCTGCTCATGAGTTTGGATCCCCATGTCTCTCTCCAGAGTCCTACTGCCCCCCACCTTTTTTGAACATAAATTTTTTTAACTTATGTTTTTTTCTGGAACTTAGAATTTTTTTGACTCGGACTTTTTTTTCATGGTTTAACGTGACACTTTCGTGAACATGGCTAATGAGTTTTTTTCGTGCGGCTGCCCCCGTAGTACTCTGTGGTTGGTAACCGATATTAGTTGGCTTATTGTTTTTTGATCAATATTAATTGTGCACTGGAAGGATAAACACCTGTATCGTACTTAAAAATATAAAGATGAAATATTTCAAGAAAATGTATTCGCATGATAAAGTTACCGTAGTTGAATGCTGGCAAAGAAAAATATTTAAGTATAGAACAAGTACTAGTGGTAACACTATTGGAAATATATGTGTTCGTATTCATGACAGTGAGAGGTTAGATTTCTTTGGACTACCCACAAACTTCAACATTACTTATGGTGGATATGTGAGAGTAACATTTCCAAAGATGATAGCACGCAAAGATAATGCAAACATAAAACTATTAATCGATGACGAGGGCCAACCTCTTGCTAATAGGTCTGGTAACACGCTACCCGTTGATAGATCCTATCAATATCTTTCTGCTTTTAGAATTCAAATGAAAGCAAAGAGAAAAGGAAAGGCCTACTGCTGCACCAATGTCCTAATATATATCTTATCTATGGGTCGAAACTGCAGCGCATTTAAAAATAATGTGGTAATAGACAATGAAATCACAAGCAATGGGCAATACGTAAGCAATGGGCAAATTTCATAACTTACTGGCCTTTCCCCACGGACTGTGGGGGCCATTTTACCACTAAAGAGATACTTATTTTATTTTTCAACAATACTGAACAAATTGGCTATCTCAAAACTTTGATCAGATAACTTTGAAACAAAAATGGTTGCAGGAGGGGGCAGTTACCCTCTAAACCTTTTTTTACGTTGAATCTAATGTTGTGAATTTAAAAAACGATTTTTCATCAAAATTTGTTGGATTTTAAGGGGTGTTTTCCCCTATTTCAAAAATAAGACAAATTTTCTCGGGCTCTTGACTTTTGATGGGTAACACTAAACCTGATGAATCTTACATACTTGAAATTAGCATAAATCCAATTCTTTTGATGTATTTATTGGTTTTAAAATTCCAATTTTAGAGTTTTGGTTACTATTGAGCCGATTGGTTCGTTATCACGAACTGTTTGATTCTTTCTGATGTCTTAGGCATTTTTTCCAATTTTAGCGAATTCTACCCACATACTAATTGTTGCATTCACGTGGTATTTGATACATCTCTCTTTCGTGAGTAAATGGGATCTTATATTAGTAGTATAGGGGGCAATACTCCCGGACATGACATCTTATTTGGGCACTAAAGCTTGCCTGTACTACATACTCTACGCATGAGACTTGTCCAACTTGAAAGTCGATGATACTAAAGAGTATCTATCCCTTTGGCCTACTTCCATGAAAATCTCGTTTACACACAGCTCTGAGGCCCTAGCAACCAATCGTAGCAACCAAATCTAATATAAGGCTGGATTTCCAAGGTAATTGATATTCAGACCAAATTCTTTACATGATAATGATGAAATTTTATTATTTTATAAAATAAAATATGGGCATTCAAAAAAACCAATTGCAGCAGAAGTAGCGAAATTCCAGGTGGACTATTTTATAAACAGTGTATTTTTTTCACATTTTTGCTACTTCTATAGTTTATCTCCTGGAGTAAGGTATGACTTTTTAAAGAAACGGTAATCTTCGTCACCTTCAGGGATAAAGGGCAAAACTTGTTTTAAGTCAATATCTATTTCTTTTCGTTTTTTACTTCCGAAATTTTCATCGACTGCAACTGTGAACGTTGTTGTATAGTCAACTTCAGATGTGAATGATAAGTCCAATGACATCCAATTTGGATTTTCATCAGTATAAGGCAGCCATTTTTCAACATCTGCTGGAAGTTCTATGCCATCTGGTGTTGGGTTCCTGAAATAAAAAGATATCTAAAATTCATTAAATGTAGTATGTATTGCGAAACATAAATGACGATACAAGATTGTATCAAACTTTCTATTCAGCGTCGAAAATCTAAATAGAAGCCGAATTTATGTGCGTCGCGGAGCAAATCAGGGCTCAGTGTTAAGTCTTAAAATATTTATCAATGCCATCCAGTGTGAAATCCACAGAATACTGGATTTTCTTGATCGAACCATCGCTTGACGCGTGTCACCTTTCATACGCGGATGACATTCTTCTGCTGTCTGATAACTTGTAATCACTGTAGGCAGCTATGAATAGCATTTATGCCGGGTTGTTTGACACCAGGCCACCAGTTCCTTCTGCTAAAATTGAATTTCTCGTTTTTGGTTGTCATAACCCTCCCGATTCAAAAATTCAGTTTAACTCTGACTCAAATTTTGCCACTGCGTCTCTCAAGGACCTTCAAATTGCATTCAGGACCTTTATTTGAGCAACACGTTCACTAACAATAAATGGGTAGAGAGAGAAGTTGAGAAAGTCATATGGACTTCTTTCTAGAGCAGGGCTTCTTAAACTATGGGTCGCGACCCCATTTGGGGTCGCGTAGCAAAATTATGGGGTCGCGAGTGATAAAAATTCAATTTAACAAAAAAAAAATTTAACTTGTAAAATTATTGTTATAAAGAAAAATAACAATCATCGTAGATAAATATATCATAAAATCTTCTGATTCGGAAAGACTGTTAATACCAGCATTTCTATTCCGATCATTACAATATCTTGTATAAATTTACTATGAATCAGAAGATGTTACAGAAATTTATAAAAATGTAGATTTATTTTTGTCAATCTCTTAAAACCGAAATTATCCTGATAAATATTATCAACAAAATTTCTAAGTGTTATTTCGAAGAAACTATATAAACATTTCGTGTTTTTTTCATTTAGCCATTGAATGATTGTGAACGAAGTGCATGTTACTCCGAATTAGTCAGTCAATCGCGACCGACGGGACCTTACAGTCCCGGCATGTAAAAATCCTTTGGGCTCTTCTTAATTGATTGATAGCACCAGAATTGAACGATGTGCTTCAGGATGCTGTTAAGGTCATAAATTTCATTAAGAACAATGCCCTTAACAGTCGCTTATTTTCACATCTCTGTAACGATACGGATTCCAACTGTATAACTTTGTTATTACATGCAGAAGTAAGATGGTTGTCAAGAGGTCAAAGTTTAAAAAGATTATTGTTATTAAAGGACGAGATCGAAATATTTTTAACTGAAAGAAAATGTGAATTTGCTGCTTTTTTTCAAAATGACTTGTGGCCATCCAAGCTGTGTTATTTGTCAGATATTTTTGCGAAGTTAAACGATCTTAACTTGTCTCTTCAAGGAAAAAATTGCGACATATTTACTTCAAACGATAAAATTGAAAGTTTTATTAAAAAGATCAGCATTTGGAAAAGTAGGGTCGAAACAAATTCATTCGAAATGTTTTCCAGTGTCGACAATTTTGTAATTGCCAAAATTCATCGTAAAACTTTTATTGCAAAAACTGTTGTAAATCACTTAAAAGCACTAGAAATACAGTTCCGGACATATTTTATATTAAATATTGATTAACAAAAAATAGTTTGGATTCAAAAGCCGTTTTGGATTGGATTAAGTGAGATTGATCATCTGCCACTTAAAGCTCAAGAGGAATTTGCTGAGCTTTCGTGTGACTCAAACTTAAAACTACAATTCCAAAAAAGGGCCTTGACTGAATTCTGGATCGAAACTAGAACTGAATTTCCCATAATCGCCGATATGGCGTTAAATGTACTTCTGCCATTCAACACCACACATTTATGTGAAGTTACTTTCTCAGCTTTAACACACATTAAATCCAAATATCGTTCAGCGATCAAAATGTTGAAGAGGTCTTACGTCCAGCAGTTTCAAACATTACACCAAGATTTGATTTGTTATGCAATAAAAAACAGGCACATCCATCTCATTAAATTTTTAACGTAACCTTTAATTTAACATTTACCACGCAACTACTTGGATATATTCCAGAGAATTAAGACGGTCAGAACCTACTTTGTTTTTTAAACTATAATAAAAACATTTCTATAACATTTTGGGCAAATTTCAATTTTAGATTTTTATATGTTTCAAAACAAATTCTAAATTTATATATTTTCATATGTATATGTATATTGTTACCTAATAAATATGTCATCAAAAAATATTAATTTATTTTTCTTTTATATTTGTTGGGGTCGTTAAGAAACTCGCAATCATAAATGGGGTCGGGAATTGCAAAAGTTTAAGAAGCCCTGTTCTAGAGTTAAAAGCCAATTTGACAAAGAAAAAGTTCGTTCGGCTTTATAACTCCTTTTTTGCAAACAAGTTTATTTATGGAAGTTTTTTTTACCAAGTCAGAAAATCAGCAATTTTGATCTGTCTTTTTCAAATCTTTTAAGTATTTTCTCCGTTTTTCTATTTAGTCTCGCTGCAGTTACATCTCCAAGTGCTACAGAGCTTTTAAAATATGTAATAAGATGGATGGTTTAGAAGGCAGATTCAGACAGCGATCTGAGTCAGTTGTAAATTGTTTGTTGGGTTGTATTAATTGTTAGTGATTCAATGATAATTAATTTTTTTAGTTTTTGCCATTAAAATTGTTTTTATTATGTATGTTTCTTTCTCCTCTAAGTGCATTTTTGTATGTATAGAGGATTCAAATATGTTTTATTATAATTATTGCCATCTAGTACGGGAGTTCAGTGAAATCCGTTGCCGCAGCTATGACAAGGGAGTAAAAACTTTGAAGAAACACACAATCTTTAGTTTCACCATTAATATTTTACATTCGAATATTTAAATTAAAACAGCTATAGATATGAAAGCGAGAGAAAAGCATAAAAAATAAAGACAGTTCTTGTTTGAATTGCCTGTTTGACAGCCTTGGTTGATTTGCTACGGTAATGACCCTGGTATAAAATTGTTGGCATGCGAATTGGAAGCTACACCATAATCAGCAAATAAATAAAATCAGATAGATCATACCATTATCATCACTCTTAAAATTCGACCCGGGCATATTCTCATATGTGAGATGTTTGTCAAAAACTGTTTTTAGCGTAAGTGAGGTTAAAGTGGTTGTTGCATCCCACCTCATACATAAAATAATTCCTGTTCGTTGCTACTAAATTCGTTTCAATAGATTTTGCAGCACAAGGGACATGCTTTCATTTCAAATTCTTGTAGCATTTGGCAGAATGTGTTTTATATAGTATTTATCTAACTTTTGACAGAGTTGAATTTTTTTTCTAGCGATTTTGATTGCATTATGTCAAACTGCTAGCTTCGGCTAGCTTACCCTAGAAGGGAAACTATTTGATATTTAGGTAAAATAATGAGAACAAAAAAAGAGACTCCCCTGAATGCCAATCTAAAAAAAGATGCAGCAATAGTATAATACCTGCTTCATAAATAGTCTTTAATATAATTATTGCTAACAAATTGTTTGATGAGGTGAGTAATTAATAATTCAATACTATATACCATAAAATAGGTACGTAATAATATTTATATAAAGATGCTCTAAAAAATGATATGCAATTTACGAAGTACCTACAGTTACTATAATCTGTGACAGGAGTAAACACGAATATTCTTTACCGAGAAGAAGGATTTTTTCATTCCAGTTCAAAACACTCTTATTCAGAATATCTAAGATTTGTAGGTCAATATTGCGTCAGTTCAAACTACTAATTTTATTTATTAAGTTACGAAACACAAATTATGATTTCTAGAATAAAAAAAAACAACAGTTACCCGTAAGTTGCAAAATTGGTCCAAAGTGTTGTCATTCTAGTTGTTATGTATTCTTCAGTATCATTATAAAGCAAAGGAATTAGGGAATAAATATAGATTAGTTCATCAGCATGAGTCACACCTAGAACGAAAAGAGAACACTTAACACGATTTACTTCTATCGAATAGTTTGAGGTAACGAACTGTAAGTAAGGAGTAACCCAAAATAATAGTGACAAAACTCTAAAAAATAATTTTTATAAGAATAAAATATCAAAAGAATCTGGTTTTTAGGAAAATTTTGAATATGTGAAAAACATGAAGCTTACAGGTCCAAAAACCAAAAATTAGGAGCTTAATAAAGGAAAATGCCTCTACTTTTGAAAGAAGGAAAATTTAAAACTCAAACCCCATGTATTACAAAAACAGAACCCTCTTACAGAGGTTTCAAGCCTCGATTAATAAAAATATAGAACTTCGTATCTATGTTTCTAAAAAGAAGGATCACAGATCGACGTAAGATAATAAAGATAATAAAGTTCACAATAAAAATAAATATACAAACAATAAACTATAGCAGTCCCCGTAGAAACTCGTTGGTCTGTAAAGGCAGGAGAAGGCTTGCGACTGGTAAGTTACAAGTCATTAACACAGAGAGAAAAGATAAAAATAATAAGTAGATGTTATATATCAGGTAAATACTTAATCCTATGGTCTAAGCAGAAAAAACAAAAACAAAAAAAATCTTTGAACCTTCACACGGAAATCAAATATTCTGATATCCTTTTTAAATAGGAAAACAATCCACCAAAGCAAAGTGACATTTTCTGTCATTTTTGTGGTGCAAAACCGATATTTTTGAGGAAAGTTTGCCAAATAACCACCGAGTAAAAATTCTGAGATAGCCAATTGATTTTGAATTATAAAAAAAGTATATATTCAGGTTTAAAGTTCGAAGCAGCAGCGCTGTATGATGGAGCATTCGTCCTTAAATAAGCCAAAAAAGGTTAAAATGGATAAAAATGGAAATTCTAGTAGACCTAGTCAACCTTTTATCACCTAAAACCCTAGACCAAAGGGTTCAAAACTCCCTTCACTATCTTGAAAAATCACTCTTGAAAAATAACTTTCATTAAAAAAGCAGACTTTTAAAATTGAGTTTCTGATCAGTTTTAAATCAAGCCCCGGCCTATCCAAATGAAGAGCCTATCACCCCATAAAATCCATTATGCTTGCTGTTAAATCATGTATAACAACACTTTTTGACTGACAACCAGCGTCCTAGTGGTGTTGGTGAGTGATGGAGGGTTCAAACCTTGAAGCGTGGGACTAACAAGCATGGTGTCAGAGTTTTCATTAAAATTAATAATTAATACAGTAATTAATACAACTTATCTGATTTTTTTTGCGTTGTAACAAGTGACTAAATTGATCAAATGTATATTGGCAGAAGATTAGACAGGATGAATTCAAATCTGAGTAATAGTCGCTAATAAAAGAAAATAGCTACAAAAGTGGTTTCCCCTTTTTTCGTAAACAGAACAATTTTTCTCAGTTTCCTAATGTTGTTTAGTAGGTTTAAATTTAATTAATTATATTGCTAAGGACTCACCATAAAGTGTTGGTTGATCTAACGTGTATGTTGCTGTGAAACTTTCTTTTTCAAGTTCCAATGACTCTAAGCACGAGTCACTCCTTACTTAGGGTTTGTTGCAACATAATCGTTTAATATACAAAAATAAAATAAAGAAGTTTATCCATGAAAACATTGACACAAAACGTTTCTGGTAATATTCGCGTCCTTTCTCCTGGGAAATTCCTGACAACACTCAAGACGCCCCTTCACCTTTTAACATTTAAGGCAAGTAAGCATCTGAGTGTAATCTCTTAAGTTATACAAAAAATTTTTGACAAAAAGAAAGAAGCTGTCAACCAGCAGTGCATGTGATCCAGGCTTAATCAAAATGGACAGAGAGCAGAGACTAACTTACACCTCCAGCCCCCAGACAATCATATATATTGCCCTGAATAATCATGGTAAATTAGAAAATTCGGGCAAAAAATTCTCTTTTTTTAGCCAACAGGTAGGCTTACCTCTTTGCCCCAATACAGCGATCCATCGTCCCTCCTTCATAAGAGCTAACGTGAAAGTATACATCGTTTTTCCAAAAAAATTATCGATCATCAAGCGAATCGACATGGTCAAATGAACCTTTAAAATATTTGTCTATATTGACCGTTTTTTTGTATGGAATACATGACTACTTAGGACCAAATGAACCTCTGTATTAATGTTTAAGAGTTTTTAAAAATCCTCTAGGTTCAAAAAATAGTTTCTCAAAAGTTTCCAGTCCATTGGCTGTCTCAGTATTCTCTATTTGTTGCAACTTGACCCTCTTTGAGTAGAAAATGTAGTTTGGTACCATAAAATGGAAGATGACGCTATTTTACTGTAGCAGAATTTCATTGGCCACTCAAAAAGGGCACTGGAACTTCTAACCTTCATTTGACAAGTCCTCTCTTAATTTTATAAGACCATTGGTTCTTTTTTATAACCCCTAGAAAAAAAAACATATTGCTGTTTTGGTGACGTATTTCTCTTTTCTCAAATTCAGACAGATTTTCTCAAGCCCTTGGTCAATAGAGGCCCAGATCAAAACCTACTAACCCTTGTTTCTACTTGCTATTTGATGTGACAAAATTCACATACCTTGACAGGAATTTTAAAGAAGGTTTAATGTAAAACTTATTTCATTATCAAAAAAGACACTTTTTCTACAGAAGTAAAAAATGGATTTGAAACTCAAAACAAACAAACTATTGCATTGTAGATTACGAAGCACACTTGATAGTCCAAATACAAGAAGATACATATATAAAAAAAAAGCTTAAAAAACTGACTTGTGATACATTCAAATATCTGTAAAATTCAAAAAATAGCACTTTGCTTAGAATTTTGAGTATAAGGCGAGTATTTTGAGTATTTTGAGAATAAGAGAAGATCTTACAATATATAGAGAAACAGTTTGAGTGTGTTTTGTTCGCATGTTACTGGAGAATTTAAACTTTTCTATTAATGTAGTATATAGACCTCCCCAAAGCCTACTCCACGACTTTATGGACATTTTTGAAGAACAATTAATGCACCTCCGCAAAGCCTACTCCACGACTTTATGGACATTTTTGAAGAACAATTAATGCAACTCCCTATTTACTCTATGCCATGTTTTATTATGGGGGACTTTAGGATTGACCTTATAGATCAGTCATCTGATAGCACTGAACTTATTAATAGAAGTCTGTCTAAGGAGTTTTATCCTTGTATAAATATCCTTACAAAAATTACGGGAACATCAGCTAAGTTTTTGGATAATATCCTTTCTAATGTGCCCTTGACTCTTTGAAAGGTCCTTACCGACGATGTATCCGATCACTTTAGAGTTTCAGCTAGCTTGAGAAGTTTAACGAAGGAGGTTAAAGGCAAACTATCAAGAATTCCAGTGATCATCCAAAATGCGATGGTAAAATTTAAAATGATATACGAAAAGTGAATAGATATGAGGTTCTAGGCGAAGTTCAGGACACAAATTCGAGGTTTGTTTTATTTTATGATTAAATAAAAACAAGTTTTTCTAACTGCAAGTAAGGAGTGACATTAAAACTTTAAAAAAAAGAAATTATTTTGTATATTTGTATATTAGGAGGGTTGCACGCTCCTCGACGTCTCGCTGTTTACGCTTAAGTTTTTTATTGTTTTAAAAAGTAGAACTGCGAAAAAGAGTCAAACTTTATCGTAAAGAGTGAGACGTTGAGGAGGGGACAACCCCTTTCATATCCGAAATAATTTCTGTTTGTTTCGAGTTTTAATGTTGCTCCTTACTTGTGGTTAAAAAAAACTTGTTTTTTATTTAATTTCTGAGTTGTTTTTTTTCCAAATTAATGCATGTTTGATTTTGGCTCTCCGCATCTGAATAATTAGAACGAAATTTACAAATTAATTTTTTTTTTTCTGTGGCTAAATGACTTTCTCTTAGTTTTGATAGGACGAATTTGAGAAAAAGAAGTGTGGGAGAAGACGCCTAGCTGCCCTCCATTTTATTTTGGCTATTTAAAAAGGCTATTAGAACTTTTAATTTCTTAACGACCGTTTTTATTAGTCAAAAATATACGTAACTTACGAATTAACTTACGTAACGAACTTCTATATTCGTATATTTTAATTACGTATATGAGGGAGTTTGGCCCCTCGTTAATATCTCACACTTTACACTGAAGCTGAAATTTTGTCCCAATTCTTCAAGAATGAACCCTGAATCACAAAGGCCGTAGAATAAATAGATGAAATTACTAAAAATATTTTAGTGTAAAGAGCGAGGTATTTAGGAGGATATGAAACCCTCGTGTATGTACTAATTCCTGTTCGTTTTAGGTTTTAATGCCGCTCCTTACTTTCAGTTGAAAAAACTTTTTCATATTTATTTTTTCATTGTTTTTTTAAATAATGCTAGAAAATCCTGTGCCCCCTTCATGGAATCTCTTTTCCCTCATGACAAATTACTCCAAGGATAGATCCTCCCACGTAGCATCCTCCCCTAAACCCTACCCCCAACCAAAAAAAATCCACCTGAAAACGTCTGTACGCTTCCCAATAACCATTACTGTATATGTAAACACTGGTCAAAGCTTTAACTTGCAGCCCCGCTCCTGGAAACTGTGGGGGAGTAAGTCATCCAAAAAGACAGAGTTATTTGCGTTAGAATAAGCCCTCTTGCAGCATTCTAGGACCACTGGTTCGATACCACTGGGGAAAAAAACGAACAAACAAATAAACACGCACCCGTGATTGGTCTTCTGGCAAAAAATACGAAGTTCCACATTTTTGAAGATAGGGGCTTGAAACTCCTAGAGTAGGGTTCTCTGTTTTGGGGGTGTTTCCCCCTAGTTTCCAAAATAATACAAATTTTCTCAGGCGCTTAACTTCTGATGAGTAAAACTAAATTTGATGAAGCTTTTATATTTAACATCAGCATAAAAATCCGATTCTTTTTATGTATCTCTTAGTATCAAAGTACCAATTTTAGAGTTTTGGTTACTATTGAGCAGAGTTGCTCCTTACTACAGTTCGTCACTACGAACTGTTTGAAAAGTTGCAGGGTTTGATAAGTCAAATAGTCACATTGGAATCGTTCAATAGAAAATATTTAAGCAAAAATCTTGGATTATGCCTGTGATTTTGAAGCAAATCAAACAGTTCGTGGTAACGAACTGTAGTAAGGAGCGACCCGGCTCAATAGTAACCAAAACTCTAAAAAATGGCATTTTGATACCAATAGCTACATCAAAAGAATCGCATTTTAATGCTGGTTTTAAATATATAAGTTTCATCAAGTTTAGTCTTACCCATCAAAAGTTACGAGCCTGAGAAAATTTGCCTTATTTTAGAAAATAGGGGGAAACGCCCCCTAAAAGTCATAGAATCTTCCTCATCAACGCCCCGCTCTTTACTCTAACGAAACGCCCCCTAAAAGTCATAGAATCTTCCTCATCAACGCCCCGCTCTTTACGCTAAAGTTTTTTACTGTTTTAGAAAGAAGAATTGAGAGAAAGAGTCAAACTTTAGCGTAAAGAGCGGGGCGTTGATGAGGAAGCAGCCTCTTTCATATACGAAGTAATTTCTGTGCGTTTTAAGTTTTGATGTCACTCCTTACTTTCAGTTGAAAAAACTTGTTTTTTTTATTTAATAAATGTAAAAGATAAATTTTCTAGAGCTCAAATAATTAACCCGAATCAAAAAAATAATCAGTCATATGAAATTTATCGAAATAGGTTGAATTCAATTTTAAGAAATGAAAAAAAAAAGAAAGAAATATTTTGAGAAAAAGTTTAAGAGGGTCGAAGAATTAGGAAAACCTGGGGAATATTAAAAAAAAAGTGATTGGACTAAAAATAAATAGTGTACCTGATGAATTAATTAGTGCAATGGGAGATACTTTGAAGCTTGAAAGTGATATATGTAATAAATTTTAGAGTTATTTATTCAAATATTTCTCTGAATCTAGCTGTGTCAATTGTACCTGATCGTCATCCGACGTTCGAGTTACCCAATTGATCACATTAGACTTGTAACAGTTGATGAAATTAAAAAAAATATTTATGGTTGCGTAGTAGTTCATCTGGTAGCTATCACATTACTTTAAAACAGAGGCGCCATTTGGGGGGGTCTGGGGTCGGCAAATATCCACCCCAGATTTTCCAGGGGGCCAAAGCTTCCACCACAAAGGGGCCTTTTCCGGCCATAATTATCTATTGTGTCCAATATAATCCATTCTGTTCAAATGATTTGAACTAACTGCACGCCTTTTAGCCAAAGAGCGTAATTACCTGACGACCCTTGGGGTAATTACGCTATTTGCTATAATTCATTGTAAACTTTGGAAGTAGGTTAGATTCATAATAAAAGTCTCAAGTTCTGTCAAATGCCCCATGCCCCACCCCAAGATTTGGCCCAAATGTTGCCTCTGCTTTAAAAAGACTTGAATGCATTTCTCCTGTTATATCTGAAGTTTTTGTGGATTAATTAATGAGTGTTTTCGTCAAAGAGCAGATTGTTTTAAAGTCACCCGTGTAACCCAATTCATAAGGGTGGTATTCAAAATGACCCAGGAAACTATAGACCAATATTTTTTTTACCCATTATTTCCCTTGTTTTAGAAAAGTGTTTTAGTATTACAATGATGCATTTTTTGGAGGATCATAACTTACTGGTAGAGAAACAATTTGGGTTCCTTAGACAAAGGACAACAGAACAGGAGATGATTAATTTTACAACTATTATTAATGATTTATTAGATAAAGGTTTAAATGTAGGTGCAGTATTTGTAGATCTGATGAAAGCTTTCCGCACTGTGGATTATGAACTTATACTTAAAAAGTATGAGGTGCATGGTTTGAGTGGAAAATCCTTTAACGGAGTTGAATTGGTACGTTTAAAAATTAAAAAAACGTCTAAAATAAGTACGTTAACGTCTAACGTAAAAAGTACGTTAACGTCTAAAAATTACAAAAGGTAATTCATTCACCATAGGGTATTTCAGGAATATCTCCAATCAGGAAAGGACCAAGAGAATAGCGACCTTCATAGTTAAAAGAGTAAAGAAAAGAGTCTTGGTTGAACTTGTGGTGAAGGCGTACCGTATCCAATGCTCCCTGCTTAATGAAAAGAACGCCCGTCATCTATAAAAAGCAAAAAGAAAAGATTTGTAGTTAAGTTAAATATAAAATAGATAAATAAAGAAGATATAGATAAGGTAGAAAGAAAAACAAAGAGTGGGGATAATATTTTTGATGTTGATAAAAAGTATTTAAGCTCCTTGCTTCATCAAAATAAACATTAGTTATATAAAATTCAAAGAAAAGGGTATATATAGATAATCAGTTGGAAACAGATATAAATAATTAAGAAAGTAAATGAAAAGGTATAAAAAACATATTGAAAATAAAAAGATAGAATGAAACTTGGGGTGTATACGCACAGGGTCAAGTGCTGCGAGTTAATGAAAAGAATAGGCCTGTCTGGCATCTAAAAGAAATGTTACACAGGATTGGGGATAAGGGGAAAAAGACTCGAAGTCCAGCAGTCCTCAAAAAATTCTGGATATTTTCTGTACTTTGGGCACCTCATCTTCAATTTATCAGAATATTTTTTTATTAATTGCTCAATTTATCAGAAAAAATTTATCAGAATATTTTTTATTAAGTATACAAACAGAGGGCAGTTATCTAGGTTCTACTAGATTCTCATTTTATATAGTTTTTTTTTTCTAAAACTTGTTGTCAACAAATATGAGTTATTATGCAAAATAAAGGGTCAGGTCAGGAAGCCCGAGAAGATTTACCTGAATTTCTTAAAAATGAAGAAAACACTCTTCAAAACCCGAGTGACCTTGATCAAAGCTATAAGATCAAATTTAGCATGTCACGGAGCTCTATTGTAGAGGTTTCATGTCCTACCTACAAGAATGGAAAATTTGTTTTGTTTCCAAGAAGTAGGATCACACTTATTTGTTTTTTTTTGTTTTTTTTATTCTTTCATGGGAAATCGTATCAACTCAATGATCCAAGAATTTCGGGAAAAGTCTCATTAGAAATAACGTTAAAGGTTTTGCTGCCCTTTTTAAGAAGCAAAAAAATTGTGCCATATCATTAAGGTGTAGTCGACTATTTTGCAAAACAGCAATTTTGCCCCAAAGAGTTCTAAAAAGCTATGTGCTGAAGATTCGCAGATAGCTTATCATTTTAAGATTAGCGAAAAGTATGTATGGAGCTTTCAAGTTCTGGAGGCCGTAATGCAGCGCGGTGATGCATTGGTTCCTACCCCAGGTAACCCATTCCAAATAAACGATTAGCATAGACATGTGTTTTGTGCTTCTTCAGTTAAGTTGATTCATTTGAAGCTTGATAAAATAGCACACAAAGGTGTGTAGTTGTACATCAGCCATCATGGAGGAGGGCCAGTTGATGTTAATTTTGGTGGATGAAGGTGTTAGAGTCCTTAGATATTTCGTCTTTATACCTAGATTTTTAACTCTCCGCGAGCCTCAAGATTAATATAGAAGAAGGTTTTTCTATTGAAACGGGGAAGGGGGTAAAAATTGACCTAGAATCAGGTTTGCTTTTGAAAAACACATTCGGACTGCTTCTATAATGTTGGTGCTACGACGTGATAGTGCCCTTGTTATTGCGGACAATCTTTTCTGTGTAATTTCAAAGATTAATTTCATATGCTTACCAGAACAAACGGTGGATAGGCGGGGCATCAAAAGCACTAGCCAAAAAAAATCCAGATGGGGGGATAAGTTACTCCGAAAAGCTTTGTTTTCACTGAATTCTATATGGGAATATTTCTCATT
This sequence comes from Artemia franciscana, assembly GCF_032884065.1. NCBI lineage: Eukaryota > Metazoa > Arthropoda > Branchiopoda > Anostraca > Artemiidae > Artemia > Artemia franciscana. The sequence continues at coordinate 56,076,256 of NC_088867.1, forward strand.
TTCTTATCTGTATACATTGTTTAATGTCTTCTTGTTTGATGCCTCACCCTCCCTCGTCGCATCCTAGGTTAAAATCCCCACAAAAAAGATTCCTTCGAAGAAATTGTTTTATATTTGAAATAATGATTATAGTTTATTTTAATACTTTAAACCCCCCTCCCTCTTCTAACATTTGTTAATTTTAATGCTTTAAACCCCCCTCCCTCTTCTAACATTTGTTAATGTTAATACTTTAAACCCCCTTCCACTGGGCATCCTCAATTACTCAGACAGCATTTGGTGATAAATTCTAGAATAGTTTGTAAGAATGCCATCTTACCTTCATGCCTCAGGGACCAATTCCTAATTTAATTGATTGATCCTTTCAGAAGTTAAACTGACAAAAACTGTTTTAGGTAGGTCAATATTTTCTGGCACCCTGCAAATTACTGTGCTAAGCTTTAAGTATAATAACAGAATTGGTTTTTGCTCGTTTCTCTAAATTCGTTCGTCATTCTAGAATCGTTATTAAATAAAAAAAAACAAGTTTTTTCAACTGAAAGTAAGGAGCAACATTAAAACTTAAAACGAACAGAAATTACTTCGTATATGAAAGAGGTTGCTTCCTCATCAACGCCCCGCTCTTTACGCTAAAGTTTGACTCTTTCTCTCAACTCTTCTTTTTAAAACAGTAAAAAACTTTAGCGTAAAGAGCGGGGCGTTGATGAGGAAGCAGCCTCTTTCATATACGAGGTAATTTCTGTTCGTTTTAAGTTTTAATGTCGCTCCTTACTTTCAGTTGAAAAACCTTGTTTTTTTATTTAATTTCTGAACGTTTTTGAATCAATGCATGTTTTGATTTTGGCTCTCCGCAGAGGAATAATTAAAACGAAGTTTGCATATTTATTTATTTTTTATTTTTTTTTGGCTAAATGTCTTTCTCATAATTTTGATCGAATGATTTTGAGAAAAAAAGAGCGGGGGAGGAAGCTTAGTTGCCCTCCAATTTTTTGGTTAATTAAAAAGGCAACTAGAACTTTTATTTTTTTACGAATCTTTTTATAAGTAAAGATATACGTAACTTATAAATTAGCTTACGTAAATAATTTTTTATTCTCATGTTTTTATTACACATATGAGAGGGTTCGCCCCCTCGTCAGTACCTCTTTCTTTAAATTAAATCTTAAATTTTCTCCCAATTCGTTAAGAATGACCCCTGAATCAGAAAAGCCGTAGAATAAATAGTTGACATTACTAAAAATACTTTAGCGTAAAGAGCGAGGTATTAGGAGGAGGTGAGCCCCTCATATGGGTAATAATTTTTGTTCGTTTTAAGTTTTAATTCTGCTCCTTACTTCCTGCTGAAAAAAACTTTTTATTTTTTCATTTTTTTTAAATAACGCTAGTAAATCCTGCGCTCCCTTCATGGAAATTTTCTTCCCCCATGACCAATTCCTCGATGGAAAGCTCCTCCAGAATATCCCCCTATTCTGAACCCCTCCCTCCAACCAAAAATCCTCCTGAAAACGCCTGTACACTTCCCAATAATCATTACTATATGTAAGCACTGGTCAAAGTTTGTAACTTGTAGCCCCTCCCTCGGGGACTGTTTAGGAGTAAGTCGTCTCCAAAGACATAGCTGTAAGGTTTTTCGACTACGCAGAATAAAACGGCTATCTCAGAAATTTGATCCGTTGACTTTGGAAAAATAATTAGCGTGGGAGGGGGACTAGGTGCCCTCCAATTTTTTTGGTCACTTAAAAAGGGCACTAGAACTTTTCATTTCCGTTAGAATGAGCCCTCTCGCAACATTCTAGGACAACTGGGTCGATACGATCACCCCTGGGAAAAAAAACAAAAAAAACAAATAAACACGCATCCGTGATCTGCCCTCTGGCAAAAAATACAAAATTCCACATTTTTGTAGATACGAGCTTGAAACTTCTACAGTAGGGTTCTCTGATACGCTGAATCTGATGGTGTAATTGATGATTCGTTAAGATTCTATGACTTTAACGGGGTGTTTTCCCCTGTTTTCTAAAATAACGCAAATTTTCTCAGGCTCGTAACTTTTGATGCGTAAGACTAAACTTGATGAAACTTATATATTTAAAATCAGCATTAAAATGCGATTCTTTTGATGTAGCTATTGGTATCAAAACCCCATTTTTTAGAGTTTTGGTTGCTATTGAGCCGGGTCGCTCCTTACTACAGTTCGTTACCACGAACTGTTTGAAAATTAGCGCAATCTGCCTTTTCTGTAGTTAATTTTGAAAACTTTTTCCACACAAAAAAAATTTCAAATAAAATTAAAGATCTCCATTAAGCCAAGAATGAGCCAAAATAAAGTCAAATAATCTTCCAAGTGTAAAACCACTACAAATCACTATCAATAAATAAATGCAACTCAAAACGAACAAAAATTAAAAAAATAGCCGGAACAAACTCACAACGAACAAAAATTAACTTGAGATGGGCTGATAACCCCAATACCTTCACAAGACCAGAACACACTATGCACTTTACTGAAAAAAGAATCAACAACAAAAGACCGTGGATTGTCGGGCTAACTGGCAAATACTGATATTTAATCCTTAAAATTTTGAAATTTTTTTATTTATGAAAGTATGAAAAGTGAAAACATTTCAAAAGTATATTGTTTTCAGTAAATCAAAAATTGTGTTCCGGACATGAGAAGGTGCTGGGGTTATTGGCCCTACTCATGTTAATTTTTGCTAATTCTTGGCTTAATCGAGCTCTGCTTTTCTTTGAAAAACTTGTTTTGTGAGAAAAAAGCTTTAAAATTAATTTCAATTCATTTTTTATTGACATAGTCTTTTTTATGAAGAAAATAATATTTTATATTTTTTCAGTTTTCAAACAGTTTTTGGTAGCAAGGAGCGACCCGTCTCAATAGTAACCGATGCTCCAAAAAACGGAATTTTGATACTAATAGTTACATCAAAAGAATTGCATTTTAATACTGATTTTAAATATATAAGTTTCATCAAGTTTAGTCTTACCCATCAAAAGATACAAGCCTGGAAAAATATGTCTTATTTTAAAATAAGGGGGAAACAACCCCTTAAAAGTCGTAAAATTTTAACGAAAATCACACCATCAGATTCAGCGTATCAGAAAACCGTACTGTAGAAGTTTCAAACTCCTATCTACAAAAATGTGGAATTTTGATTTTTTTTTTTTTTGCCAGAAGACATTATTACGGATGCGTGTTTATATGTTTGTTTGTTGTTTTTTTCTTCTTTTTCCCTAAGGGTGATCGTATCGACCCAGTGGTCCAAGGAAATCGCGAGAGGACTCATTCTAATGGAAAATAAGAGTTTTAGTGCCCTTTTTAATTTGAATATTGGAGGGCATCTAGACCCCTCCATCGCTCATTGGTTGTCCCCTCGGGGACAACCAATCCTCGCTCAGGGGTTGTCCCCTCCTCAACGCCTCGCTCTTTAGGCTAAGTTTTTTATTGTTTTAAAAAGTAGAACTGTCACAAAGTCAAACTTTAGTGTAAACAGCGACGCGTTGAGGAGGGGACAGCCCCTTTCATATAGGAAATAATATCTGTTCGTTTTAAGTTTTAATGTTGCTCCTTACTTGCAGTTAAATAAGCTTGTTTTTTTTATTTAATTTCCAATAAGAATCCATGGTAAGGCTGCTATTTATGTGTCGTAGAAACTTTTTCAATAATTTTTAGTCCTGACGCAAGCAATATTATTTAATTTGAATTTTATTGCTTCTGAAGTTGACCTGAAAAATAGAGCTTAGTGTCATTCCCAGAAGATTCTATCTATGCTCTTTGACAACCTGGATACACTTACACTCTTTATTGTTACAGGACGGTTCTACTTTGCTGAACAAAATGGCTGTCTCAAAATTTTGACTGGATGCGTTTGGAAAATGAATGGGCTTGAGAGAAGGGCTCCTCCAATCTCTTGTTACTGTTAAAAAGGCCACCAAAACTTTTAATTTCGAGTAGAATTAGCTCCCTTGACAGTTTTAACGATATTTCTAGCTATTATACAGTGTTGTTGCCTATTATATTGCTTATATGCCCTTTTGAAAACTTGCATGCATACAGTTTTTCCTTTTATTGAAACCCTCAAGTATTCCCTAAAAATTTTATCTCAATACATTTGTGTCGTTAGTTACATTGACTGTAATGGTAGTATTAAAAGTATAAATATAGTGCCTTCTGGCTAGTTTAAAACCCCCCCACAACTTACCCTTGAAGGACTAAACTAATAATATAAGTTATTCTTCATAAATTTCCTTGTCACCTTTTTGAAAGTCCACATGTTCATAGTTTGTTCATAGTTTGTTTTCATTGAGTTCAACATCAGCCCAAACATTTCTTAAAAGATTCACCTTAATAGCCTTAGCTTTTGCAATAGCAATAGTTGTAGCAGAATTAGTATCAGTATGCACATAGCACCTTTAGTTTCTTTAACAGCCCCTTAAACACAAGCTGAAAGATTCAGCATAATACCATCAACCATTGCTGAAGCATTTCTTCTGCGTTCGCTTGACAGTCTGTGTAGGCATAGTGTGTTTCGATTTAATTCCCAAAAGTTTTTATACATCCCAAGGTTTTTCGCCTTGATATCGTTAGTTTTAATAGCAGTAGTAGTAGTAGTTGTTGTTGTTGCTGTAGTAGTAGTAGTGTTAGTAGAAGCTGTAGTATTAATTGTAGTAGCCTAAGCTTTAGTGGCAGTAGTAGTAATATAAGTAGTAATAATAGTAATAGTAGCAGTATTATGAGTAGAAGCAGTAACATTAGGATGCAAATATTTTCTTTTGATTAGTTCAACATCCCTCACAACAAGCCCTGTTAGTTTCCACTTCACAGCCTAAACTGTTCCTAAGACATTGCTGTTACACCCTTTTCACAACCTGCATACACAGGTTGTGAATCTAATTCCGTTCATCTTCCTCCCTCACAATTTCTTCAACATTTTCCCTTCATGCCCTTAGGCATAGTTATAATAGCAGTCATAGTAGTAATATTATCTATATGTAGTATTAGCTGAAGTTTATACGATCACCCTTTTTATATAAATCTTATGTGTCCCAAGGGCCTAACTTACAGCCCTTGCCCTGAGGACTGTGGGTTGTCATCCTCAAAGACATAATTTCCGGCCCGTAATTTTGAATTCTCTACGACAACAAATGGTCATCTCAAAATTTCTGTCAGATGCATTTCGGGAAAATACGAGGTGTGGGGGGAGGGGGCTATCCACTCTCTGAACACTCTGAATAAAAAGGGCATTAGAACTTATAATTACCCATCCAATGAGCACCCTCCAAAGTTTATACGATCACCCTTTCTATATATCCCCTATATGCCCCAGGGAAATAACTTACAATCCTTGCCCTGTGGGCTCTGGGGGGTTTGTCATCCTCAAAGACATAATTTCCGGACCTTTCCTTTACGTTAAACAAAATAGTTATTCCAAATTTTGATTGAATGCGTTTGGGAAAATGGTTGTCATGGGAGGGGGACTAGTTGCCCTCCCATCACTTTCGGCTATTGGAATGGCCACTAACCCTTTCAATTTCCAATCTAATGAGTCTTTTTTGAAGTTTCTACGACAACAAATGCCTATCTCAAAATTTCTATCTGATGCATTTCGGGAAAACAAGAGGTTGGGGGGGTATCCACCCCCTCCGATTACTCTGAATCTCAAAAAGGTCGCTATAACTTCTGAGTAGCAATCCAAGAAGTGCCCTCCGAAGTCTATACAATTACCCTTTCTATATAAACCTTACATGCCCCCAGGGTGTAACTTACAATCCTTGCCCTGAGGGCCGTAGGGGGTTGTCATCCTCAAATACATATTTTCCAGACCTTTTAACTACGTTGAACAAAATGGTCATTTCAAAATTTTTATTGGATGTGTTTGGGAAAATGGTGGGCGTGGGAGGGGGCTTATTGCCCCCCAATAACTTTCGACTATTGAAAAAGGGCACTAACCCTTTCTATGTCCAATCAAATGAGCCCTTTTCAAAGTTTCTACGATAAATCCTGCGATACGAAGTGCTGATCCGATGTATTTTGATTACTATGGTTTGTGGAAGTGCACTTGATTATACTTATATTCATTCCCATCTGGTTGTCAGCGGATTAACACCAAATTTAATCAAAAGCTGAATCGAGGCGAAGATATATTTCTTAACAAAATAATATTTAAAATTCACTAAAAGGACAAATATGGAAATTATGTCCTTTGCTGTGGCCAATTGAAAACTTAGAATTATATGAATTTTAAGTTATTCTTATCTCTCTTTGCCTCCATATACACTCTTCTTTATTTTTTGTGTTTTCTTTCTGATTTTTAGTGCTGACAAATTTTTTTTAGGTCTGACCGAATTTCAATTATATTAGGTTTTTTTGTGTGTTTCTTTTTTTTATATATCCTGATTGACTCCCCCCCCCCTTTTAGTTTGTTTGTTTTGTTCACATTTTTGTACTATTATTGTATTTGTTTTTTGTCTCTGGAAAGAAATGCCATTTTTATATTTTTGCTTGTGAAAGCCATTTTAAATATAAAACTTTACTTTTTCATTTTATTGTCACTATTTTGACACGCAGGAATATTTTTTGTGTTTAATTGAAAAATAACATAGAGATTTTTCACTGTGTTGTTCGGATAGTGGAAGGGCAAAGTATTGACTGTAGTAGGAGTTTATTAGAAACAAAATCAAACTTTATTACTAATATTGTAGATGATTTAATTTTAAATTTATTGAATTAAACGGAAAAGTCAATTTATTTGATTGAATGTATAGTTAATCAATTTAATTCATTAATATGTATTAAAAATTCGACTTAAACAAAAAATTTATGTTCAGCATCTAATCAAATCCAAATCGTTAAACATTTACATCAAATTATTCAACCATTAAATTAAAATAAAAGAAGTTGTTAATTTAATCAGATTTCAGATTAAATTTTAAACTGAACAATTTTTTAACTACTTTAACCAATTTTGTTTTAACAGTTCCTTTTTCCATCAAAAGAAATAGGCTGTAAAACTAGAGAACTAAAATTAATCTTCTTTAAAAGAAACAATTTACAGAAAAAAATATTTAAAAAAAGCAGGCTTACATCAACAAGACCTGGCATCATCTTGTCAAAATATCCAAGCTCCACATTTGGTAAGAAATATTCATATGCAGCCTGAATTTCCTCTTCTGTTGCATCTCTCCCATTTATCATACTGATTAGTACCGGGACAATTCCAGTCTTCAGGAATTCGTAGTCATTTGTTCTATTTAAAGGCACAAGGTTATCCTCCCACACAACACCTGCAAATATTTGATGGGTGAAAGCTCAATATTTTGTGGACTAAGAAGCAATGAACTATTATATATTGGCTATTATTCGTTCCTCATTTCCTCTCTTGACCTTGAGTTAATAAATTTATCAATATTTTTTTAATTAATTTAATCAAACAAGATTTAGTTTATCTTTAATTTTTGTTAGCCATAAAAAAGAAGAAATTTTGGAATTTGAAGATTGAATTTATGGATACAGGTCAGACCGACTCATTTAATAGCTGATTTTATTTAATTGAAAAGATTTTTAAATAAACTTAATCAAAGAAGCTAACATTCATCTATATATTGTAGTAGTGCCTAACTGGGCCCCAAACATGTTGCAACATTCCACATCGTAATTCGACCTTCTCTATATTTTTTCCTTGGTTTAAAAGATTATCTTTCATCGTTCATTCTTCATACCTCTTTCTTTCTCTCTCTCTCTCTCTCTCTCTCTCTCTCTCTCTCTCTCTCTCTCTCTCTCTCTCTCTCTCTCTCTCTCTCTCTCTCTCTCTCTCTCTCTCTCTCTCCTCTCTCTCTCTCTCTCTCTCTCTCTCTCTCTCAATTTCTAAACGATTTCTTTTTGTTTCTCTCTCTCTTTCTGTTCTTTTCAAAACTTACGGCATTTCTAATTGAACATAAATTTTTTTCAAACTTTTTGAGTCTATTCACTTTAAATTACAAAAAGCAATAATTTTTTGTTTATAATGTTTGCAGAGGAATGAAAATTCAATTTTGAATTAAATTTTGGGTTGAATTCAATTTCATAAATCAAAACAGGCGCACCATGAATCGTGATAGTAATAAAGTTCATAATAACCGCAAATATGTATATGTATATATATATATATATATATATATATATATATATATATATATATATATATATATATATATATATATATATATATATATATATATATATATATATATATATATATATATATATATATATATATAAATATATATATATATTATATATATATATATATATATATATATATATATATATATATATATATAGACAGGAGGACAAAAGACAGATGGAGAAAAGGATGACTGTTTCCTACATTAAAGATTAATATAGAGCAGTACTTGAATGTGGCCTGAACAAAAAAAAGAGGCCTTAACTTAAAAGAAAAAGAAAAGACAGAAGGAGAAAAGGAAGACTGTTTTCCTACATTAGTGATTAATATAGATCAATACTTAAATGAAGCCTTAACACTACTCATCCATAGAATCACATAGGTCGAACAACATAACCATACACAATCAACCATAAAGAATAATCTATGGACAGGCAGTCGGGTCGTGTAATATAATATATATATATATATATATATATATATATATATATATATAATATATATATATATATATATATATATATATATATATATATATATATATATATATAATATATTTATAAATATATATATAAATATATATATTTTTATAAATATATATATATATATATATATATATATATATATGTATATATATAATATATATATATATATATATATATATATATATATATATATATATATATATATATATATATATATATATATATATATATATATATATATATATATATATATATATATATTCATATAAATATATATATATAGATATATATATATATATATATATATATATATATATATATATATATAATATATAAATATATATATATATATATATATATATATATATATATATATATATATATATATATATATATATATATATATATAAAAGCAAAGACCATGTTCAAAATGAGTTTGGAGTCTAAAACTAAGTAATATTTAGATAAAATACAAAAAGAAAATCTATACAAAAAATAGAAAAAAAGGTAAGAATTACACTAAAACGATTACTATGTTTAAATAAATCCCCTCCCTCTCTCAAGCTTTCCATATAAAATAAGCCTGAGCCTTGTCCACATCAAATACATGAGGGGCCATATTAAGAATTTTGTCTTCTAGATTAAAATAAATTAATCTCTTTGACCAGAATACTGGAAAAAATTCCTGCTGATGCTACTTTCTAGCTTTTAAAATATTATTCAAATATTAGAACTTCTGTTTAGGGTCCAAAATTGGGATAAAACATAAAATCACGAAGAAAGGAAGAAAACTGGGAAAATAAATGTCGATTAGCTTCCTTTGGTTATAAGCTTTTTCTTCATCTTCTTGTTTGGATTGTTATGGGGAAGTTTTGCGTAATCTCATCACTAGAAACTGATTTCAGGCTCTGCAATGAGAGGTATAAGCTAGGGTTGGCAATAGATTTGAAGTTTTCTTCATCGGGTTGTGAAATAAAAAGAGCTAGGTCATCATTCGAGATTTGAGACTCAGGTCGATTGTGTATGGACAATTTAGAAACGCGAATACTACTAAAATCAAATAAAGCAAGGAAGAATATAATATCTAAAAGAGAATGCCCTCGTTAATAAAACAAATTATAATTGAAGAATCCATTTATTCTATTTTGAATTACAGTACTCTATATATAAGCATGATTAGAGCTTTAGATTTTTTGTAACACCTGCAAGGAATTTGAAACATTTGTATTTTGGTCTAGAAAACTTAGTACTATCTAAAAGAATTTTAGTCCAGCACAGATACCGCCTCTCAATCTACGCAGTGAAATATAACTTTTTTTGTATTCCGTATTCGTTAGAACTTATATATTCTCTCTTGTCTCATCTGTGTCACGCAATTTGAAAGCAATTTTCTAATCGTATCGAATCCACTAACTATTGAGAATTATCGAAGATAATTGAAAAACTAGAATAAACTATCCTGAGAGTTTCGTTTACAGTTTTTTTCAATTCTGCAACGCTACCTATTATAAAGCTCCTGAGAATATCTTCTTCTTTTCAGTCAATGGCAGAATTAGATGGGGTGACTGAGTTTGACACCAATAATTTTCAAAGCCATCACAAGTCAAGTAGCCCCATAGAAAAAGTCAGTTAGTATTTTTGAAGATCATATACATCCTTTTAGGTATGATGAACTGGCGTCGGTGAATGTAAAAACTTTTGAAACTGTTGGTACAGTAATAAAAGAGGGGATTATCTCAGCAAAGAAAATATGATTATATGGACCAGGTAATTATTTAAGAGGCAATTCTAGTGCTTTCTTGAAGATCAAGGTCCAAATCATGGAAAGCTGCTTGAAACCTGCCCAAACGAAAAACTTACTTTTGCCAACCCACAGATGGAATAGAAGCAGTTAAAAAGGTTCTGCTAAATGTTGGTAAAAATACAGGGTCAACAACCGAAATGCTAAAAAAAAAAAAATACCATTTTATAAATTTCTCTAATATTTCCCGGTATTATTTTAAGAGCAATCAAACAGATTCAGATTAAGAACAAGGAAAAAGTCTTATCTGATAAACTTGATAGAAGCGTGGTCCTGCCTAGATTCTATGGCCAGCTCTTTGCCATTTTCGATATTGATTCGAAGCCCTTTTTTTCTCAACTTTATGGAACTCTTAAGGACTATTGCTTTTTAGGACTATGACGCTCTTCAGGTTAGATTTTTAATCAGCTTCCAGAAAATCTTTACCAACTGCATTTTGTTTCTGACGAGTATAATGGAATTTATAATTCTGGAAAGTTATGCCAGCTTTCCCTTTTATAAAGACTATATGTCATGGCATTATTCTAACTAGCCATGGCTTGGCTCTCAAGTTTTCTCGAAGTTTATCAAATTCAATCTTCATGAATAAGCTGAAATCTCAAATTAAAGGTATCATAGCATATCACAGAACAAGAGAAGATGTGCCAGTGACGTTTAAGTATGTCAAGTTGCTTGTTTGCAAATCACCAATGATGTACGTCTCACTAGCATTCCTAATTACCTGCATGGATGAGCTACCAAATGACCTGTGTATACTCTATGATGTGAGTGAAAAGGAGGATAGATTTATTGTTGACTTGGGCCAGGACCTGCTATTTCAAATAGGCATTTTTAGTTTCTAATCTGTTTTATTTTTCCCCTTCACCAGGACTGTTCCTGTTCATTTGTGGATTATAAATAAATCAACATTACAATTTTGTAATTATTATCTATTGTTTTATAATTATTTTTATTTATTTTCTGTCACTTTATTTTTATTTTTCTTACTTACTTTTTTTAATATCTACTTCCCTAAGACGTCACTGCCATCTGAATTTTACAAAAGTTTTTCTACTTTCAGTTGCTACTTACAGTTTTTCTGCATTTTTCCAAATAAATTCATTCTTTTTTTTACCTAAGAAGGGGTTTTAAGGAAACGTCATTCAGATTTGAAGTTAATGCCGACTAGTCAAGACTGGATATGTATAAATTCAAGGAAATATAGCATTATGTACTTGCAAAAACGTGTACGTTAGGTGGCATGAGCAAGGTGTAACAGATGTGGGCACGGATTATGTAGGATTATGTTCATCCAAAAACGTGTACGTTAGATGCCATGAGCAAGATGTAACAGATGTGGGCACGTGCTGTTAGAACAGGACTGGCACGGCACAAATTTACCAGGTGTGGGAGAATAAATGATGATCTGGGCTATGGTTATGAAACAGCAGACACCAAATGCTCACTAAACAGCCCTATAAATCTGAAAGAGCAATTTTTATTTCTTAGGTATCCAAAGTCTCTTATTTGAGTATTTGGCGAGGGAAACAGGATAGGTCATGTCTCCTGCTGTTTTTCCAGTTTTTTTCGTGTCGTGGGGGTAGCGGAGTATTTTAGTGACATTGTTTACTAAAATGTCAAATCCAAGCTACTTAGCTGCGAAAAAAATTTTTTTCTTTAAATAGAAAATGCGGATAGTCGCCTTTTAGCTCCAAATAAGAAGATGAGTGAAATTTTTCACTTTTGGAGAAGGAGAAAATAAAATATGGTAAAGTCCAAATGTCCTTTCTTTGAAAATATAGTGATATCCAAAAATTTTACTTTCTCTCTTCTGTATGATGTAGGGCAGTTTGGTCCAACGCCTAAAAATAGAACAAACCAGGGACTTTAATTTAAGAAAACACAGGGGGGGGGGAATTCATGTTTTCTTTTTTTCTAAGGAAAATTTCAAACAATATGCAAGGTGTGTTAAATATAAGGGGATTGAAGAAAATATAAAACAGTGTAGTACTCAAAATATAGGACTGGAATTACCCCCTCCCATGCCTCTCTAATTGAAACACCTAGAACTGACTAAATTGGAGAAATATGGCCAGCTCTAGTAAATAAACGAAAAGAAATAGTAAAACAACTCATGATCATAGAGCTGTAGCTGGGAAAGCACTGGCACGTCGACAAAAATATAAATTGTGTAAAAATGGTAGATTATAAAAAGGATGTTAAAAGTAAGACGCAATGGCACGCCAGTTGACCCAGATATATTTAAAAGGGACGCGCCTAGAATCAAGCATCTGAGCATCTGAGTAGATTTGGAGTGATCTTGTAGGTTATATTTACTCCAGATACATCTCTGTTAATTTCTTCAAAAGAAGGCACAGTAGGAATAACCATGGAGTGAAACAAGGGAAAGGACCATTAGAGTATCGAGAAAAAAAATCCAAAATCGAGATCCAAAATCCAAAATCGATTGGATCCAAAATCCAAATCGAGAAAAAATCAATATCCAAATTTTGGATATTGGCCTTGTACCTCCAAGTAAGAGCAAAAATGTTCACTTTTGGAAAAGGAGAAAGATAATGGTAAAGTCTGGATGTCATTTATTTGGAAATATAATGATTTTCAAGATTTTCATTTTTTTCTTCTCTCTTTTGTAAGATGCAGGGCAGTTTTGTCCAATGCCAAAAAATGGAACAAATAAGGGGCTTCGATTTAAGAAAACGTAGAGGGATGGGCAGAATTTGAGTTTTTACTTTTTTTAAAGAAACTTTCCAAAAAAAATCATACAACGGGGTGTTAAATATAGGGGGGTTGAAGAAAATGCAAAACAGGGTAGTATTCAAAATCTAGGACTGCCAAAAGCCCCTTCCATGCCTCTCTAATTGGACCACCTGAAACAAACTAATTTTTGATAAATATGGTTAATTCTTGTGAATTTCTGGAAGGAAATAGTAAAACAGCTCATGATCATAGAGCTGTAGCTGGAAAAGTAATGACAGATCAAAAAACATAAATTGTAGAAAAATCTTAAATTAATAAAAGGATATTAAAAGTAAGACGCAAAGGCCTGCCAATTAGCCCAACTATATCTAAAAGGTACGTGCCTAGAATCGAGCATCTGAGTAGCTTCATCATCAGACTTAAATTTGGAGTGATCGTTCAGGCTATATTTACTCCAGATACATCTCTGTTGACTTCTTCAAAAGAAGGCACAATAGGAATAGCCGTGGAATGAAACAAGGGGAAGGACCAGCGGCATTTCAGATACTATGATGGTTCTAATGCAGAGAAATTTGGTATGGGAAAGACCTATTCTTTTACCGTCGCCATAGAAAGCATCGAATTATGGTGCAATGTAAGACTCACATAGAGCAACACTTGCAGCACATGAACGAAAACAGCGCACAGAATGTCACAAGAGTATTTCACAACTTCTGCATTTACAATTTCTGCATCTTACACACATTTCTATTTGCTTCTTTTTGGCTCTATTTGGCTGTTAGATGCTTCAGTTAGTATTTATGCATTTAAAAGACGTGCGTTATATAACGTGTGCTGATGTTATTTTATTGAGTTTGTGTAAGTTCATGCGAATTCAATTTATAGACTGTTTACACTTCTTAAATTTTCAACTTACAACCCTTTCTATCGACAAATAAAAATGTACTTGGTTAGAAACTATTGGTATTAGTTATCATTTATATTTTTAATATTTATTACAAATAATCTTGGACATACAGAAAATGTCAAAAAAAGCTGTCAAAAACAGAGTTTGAAGGATAAATTTATGGCTCTCCCCCATAAGGACAGCCACCCTATCCTTATTGGGGAAAGTTTTCCAATTACCCCTCTCAATAAGGACTACGAGAAACAAGAAGGCATACGAAAATTGTTTTCAATATTTTATCCGATGAAAAGCCCAAGTTGGCAAATGCAGCCAGATGAAAGATGAAGTAAGAAACAGTAAGTAACGTTTTTTCATGACTTTGATATCGCCTTTAAAATTTTATTTACAATCCTATTTTCTTACGCTTGTTATTGGAAAATTTAACCTTACTGAGAACAAAAGAGCCTTCATGCTTATTGGCTCCAAACATCACAGGCACATCATTGATATAATTTCCAGATGCTAGTAGTTCAGACGGGTGTGCTGTAATCAGAGGCTCATAAATTCCTCCTGATCTTTGAACCACTGCAGATGCTCCTCCAAAACCAATTTTATCGTTTAATCTGTCTTCATTCTAAACAAACAATTAATTTAGTTAATAAATAGTTTAAAGAATTGTAGTTCACTGAATTATAATGACTATTAACTGAAATTTGAAAAAAAAAATGGTGGGTCTGCGCAGTGTAAGAAATTTTCACAAAATGGATCGCTATCGAAACATCAACGTCCTTCAACGGACGACCGTTCAACGACTATAGAACGGTCTCCTCGGTCTTTCTGTTTCACTGCTTGACCTAGGCCTCTTAATCCCAACCAACTGGATCTTTTGAATGTTTGAATCCTTCCAAGTACTACCTATTCACAAGGACTTGCTAAAACTTGACACTCGAATACCTCTTGGCTGATGAACGACCCAAGATGATCCTCTAATTCCAGTTTTGCTGTTCAATCTGTCTCTAGTCTAAACAAAGGGATAAATATTGAATAATTAACTTTGTAATATTCAAGTCTAAGCAGTATAAAAATTGCTGATAACTATGATTGGTCAAATCAGACGAAACCTAAACCATTGGGGTGAAGGATATTGTTCTCGGTTTCTCCTTTTTGCTTTTTCCCAGATTTGTTTCAACTTTGTACTGGTTTCTTGTGTTCATGTTTGAGAACTCCTCTTAATAGTTTTTTAGACCGTCTCCAAAAATTTGTGCTTATGGGAAAATGTGTTCTTAAAATCAAGAAAAAAATACCAAACAAATGAAAACAAGACACTTAGTTTAGTTTGGTTTTCTTGGATCATACATCATTTAAATAGGTAGTACCACACAAATGAATAATACATATGCCTTGACTAACTTCCAACCTAATTGCTCAGAGGTGTTTTGGGATAGAATTCTTGTAAAAACTAACTCAAAGACAAATATTTGCTCAAATTTTACCAAGAAATGAACTTTTTACTTGACATTATACTAATATAATTCTTGCAGAGTCGGCGAACAAATATCAAAAATTTAAAAACTCTTGATTCTCAAAGATCAGGAAAAGCCAAATTTCTGTCAGATATCAAAAAGCGAATGAAATGACGATGAAGTACAAAAGAAAGCGCTTTAATGCAATAACAAGAATAGATTATGAACAAAATTACAATGATTATGATAAATAGCGGTATATAAAAAGGCATAAACAATTAGCACTAGGCGGCTGGAATAAAAAGACTCACATAAACTTAAAAATCAAAGATACTTAGAAAAAGCAAATAAAACCATGAAATCAAAATAGGTGCACAAAAAGCAAGTAGAAAATTATATAAGATAACGAGTAATAAAAATAAATCAAATCTACGCAAGCAAACTATCTGAAGCGGGTTGTAAAAGATAATGTATAGTGAGCTATATTCAGTTTTAAAAAAGCTATAAAAAGACTAAATTTAGCTTTTCAGTTTGGGGAAAGACCTTTCATCATAATTATTTTCAGACTGTTGTTAATATTGCAACTAAGTTGAACCGTTGAGAGGTATTAGGTGTGTAGGGTTAACTTAAGCAGAATATAATATGGTTCCTGTACATAGACAAATATGATCAATTTGGAAATTGTGGCTGGCATTTCAGACTCAAAGTGGGAGGACTAAGTAACTTGATAGGAACCAAGTTTATCATTTCGAGCGAGTACAGTTAGCTATTTTATAGCAGTTTGATATATATATATATACGAAGAACATTACTGAACATTAGTACTGTCATTTGCACTTGCGCCATGTAAATTATTTTAATAGGTCTTGTATTAAGTAAACTTAGTTACTTATAGAAATGGCTTGGTCTAACGGTTTGCCTATTGGGGGTACTCTCGTCCCCCACTAGGATATGTACAAGCACTTCTGGACCTCTTGTACATATAAAGAAATTAGATCAACCACTTTCTTCTGATCCAGAAAGGATAGACTTTGTTGTGTGATGTGTGCGTACGTTGAAACATTGATGTATTCTCCAACCCAATGACAGATCCCCACCTTTAGGAAACTACCCTACAATTGTTGAAAACAAAAGGACTTAGAAATCGAGGTATATTTCACTTGAAAACTTACAAACAGGATCGAAGTATCTAGTCTACTGAGTAATAGAAAGCCGGGGGCAGCTTAGACTTCTACCCGACAAAATTACAACAATATATCCCACTGAAAGTTCAGCATGAGAAATTCCCCTAATTATGAATGGATCTCTGCCGAGTCGTTGGATTTGATCAAGACGATTGCTGACAAAAAGAAAATACTTCTGTCCACTTGTATGACCCAAGCCGTCGAAATTGACTAGGCTGTGCTTTATAAGGCTGTAAATAAAGGTGTTTTTGCTGATAATGGTCATAGCCTTGAATAGAAAGCTGAGGAATCTCAAACAGCTACTAGACAGGAAGACTCTTATTCAGTATACTGCAATATTAATTAGACATCTGGAATACGTTCAAAAACAGAGGGACCCAAAAAGATGAGACTTGATGGCTCTTTACTGATCAGGTTGAAGTGGAAAAATCCTGGGAGAAATATTTAATTATAATTAATTAAAATAATATAATTATATTTTAATAATTAAAATAATTTAATATAATTTAAAAAATTTGCTAAATAGAACTCTGCCTGCTGAATCTCCGGATATAACAGACATATGTGTTTTAAACCTAGCCATTGATGGCGAATTACCTGTTGATGGGGGGGGGGGTCATCTCGGTGGTTAACCACAAGAAAGTCGGGGGAGTCTTGATGCAAGAGTAGATGGCAGCCAAAATGTTCAGTAACTGCATATATAACTGTGAGGACCATGTTTTTAGAAACATCCTGGAGAACAGAAGAAATTCCTAAGCACGGAACGAAGAGAACTCTTGTCATAAAATTGAAAAGAAAGGTGTTACAAAATACAAAACTGGAAAGGTGATAGTCTTATCTCAATACCTGCAAACTTTTGGCAACTATCCTCCTTAAGAGTATCCAACCAGCACTGATCACACACTTAGATGAAACGAAGAAACTTTGACCGAAATAATCATGCGCTTATCCGCTGAATAGCAAGACAGCCTATGCTATTCATTACCTCTCCGTACACTGCCAAACGCTTATAAATGCTCTCTTATAGTATGACTTTTATAAGAAGTCCATCAGAGTCATTTAATCCCTATGAAAGGAAACAGAATACTTTGTGCAGACAAAGGATGGGGACACCAGATACTCTGCATCATGAGAAGATTTGAAGCCAGATCGTGTGCTATCACCGCTGATGTGTGTCATCATTATTGAATGTATCTACTGAATCTACAAAGGTCGTGAACTTCATTAAAGTAGCGAGGGACTAACAAGTGCTGTTTTTGCAGGTAATATTGTCTCACAGGGTCTTGCAAACAAAAAATCAGGCAATACCTCTACAAAGTCAGAGATGATGCCTAGCCGTTTGGGGTAAAAGTAAACACCAACAAAGCAATATGCATTCGAACATTGAATCCGCATTCAATTTACAGTATGACAACAAAACGATAGAAAAAGTAGTAGGCTTAGAGCCTTTAGTAAGCACAATTAACAATACTGGACCACAACAGTAAGAATTCAAGCTCAGAATCGGCCAGAAGAATCAATCCTTCAAGAAACTGTCTCAAATCTGGTATAGTTTGCAGCACTCTCTCTAACTGAACCTGGAGTTTTTCAACAGCCATGTTCTCTAGCTATCTTTCCAAAACCTGACATTTAGACCTAAAACTTGAAAGTTTACTCCTCGCGCTGAAAAACATGTCCTTAAGTCGTGTGTCGAAATATACACTGGACCCAAAAAGTAACAGACACAGTGCAGACTCTGATCCCTCCTCTCTTCGTTATTTAAGTCGAATGGTCTTCTTCGATTGTCAGACAAACCATTGCTTGCCAATGCGATCTGTTCCAAAGCTGAAGGTCCGCGACCCAAAAAAGTTGCGTACTCAAAATCTCAATGAACTTCTAGATATACTAGATGGCGGGGCCCTTCTACATCGTTTGCCTTGGAAGAAATATAGCACACATGCAGATATCTGCACCAAATATGTCGTCTGTATCCGGCTAAGATATAGATACGCTTTCAAAGCGTGTGTTTTAAAATGTGTTTTCAAAACTGTGCGATAGATGGTGTCTCAACCGCTAACATTTGAAATGATCAAAATAATGGAAGTGTGGATACCTTGGACACGTGGTTTGTATCCCTGAAACTCCGCCACTAAAGTTCGTCCTGCAGTGGCAGCCACTTGGTGCCAGGAAAGAGGACGCCCCAAAAACAACCCATGACGCAGCTACTTAGGTGACCTTATAAAACATAATGCCTCATAAAAAACCCAATAAGGGGGATGTTTGTGCTCCTGCAGTGATAAGAGATGTCTAGTGATTCTTTATGGATAACATAAGTGATCGTAGCGGCAGAAGAGGATATTAGGTTTAAAACTGAGGAATTTGCGGAGCCAAAGCAGCGATGCTCAGAAAAGGCTCTTCGATGCCTTTAGTGTCTCCTGCTAATGTATTTCAAGAAAATGGGTTTTTAAAAACAAAGCATATAATATCTTTTTAGTTAAACCTGGAATTTACTTTTTATTGCTCAGTTTCTGCTTAAAGGGAAATTAGTATATATGCTTGGAAGATATGAGGGAATTGGGCAATTAGACCAAAAAGGAGATTATAAATTAGAACAAAGGAAATTTAAAGTGAAAATTTTCATTTTAGCATGATATGACGACCTTTTCAATGAATTATCTTGGAAAGGTCCTTAGATGACTTCTGGATCCAAGTATTTACATTACTTACTGCACTCGTCTTGTCCATTTTAATGGGGCATCCCATCAAAAGCAATATTAGATCAAACAGTTCGTGGTAACGAACTGCAAGTAAGGAGAGACCCGGCTCAATAGTAACCGAAACTCTAAAAACGGAATTTTGATGCCAATTGATACATCAAAAAAATCATATTTTTAAGCTGATTTTACATATATGAGTTTCATCAAGTTTAGTTCTACTCATCAAAAGTTTAGAGCCTGAGAAAATTTGCCTTATTTTTGGAAAAGGGAGAAATGCCACCTAAAAGGCATAGATTCTAACTGAAAATCACACCAACAGATTCAGCGTATCATAGACCACTGCTGTAGAGGTTTCAAGCTCCTATTTGCGCAAATTTTGAATTTTATACTTTTTGCCAGAAGAAGATCTTGGATACGTGTTTGTTTGCTTCTTTTTTTTTCCCCAGAGGTGATCGTATTGACCCAGTGGTCCTAAAATTTCGTGAGAGGGCAAATTCGAACCGAAATTAAGGCTCTAGTGCTTTTTTTTAAGTGATGTCTATCTCTTTGAGAACAAACTGATCCCCCACAGTCCCCGGGGGAAGAGATACAAGTTGTGAACTTTGCCCATTTTCTACATATAACCTAGTATTGGTTATTGGGGATTATACAGAGGTTTTCAGGAGGAGTTTTTCCTGGTGGGGGGTCGGGGGAAATGGTAGCGTGTGATAATATATCCACGGAGGAAATTTCTATGGGGGAAGAGAATTTCCATGAAGGGGGCTCTGGATTTCCCAACGTTATTTAAAAAGCGATCAAAAATTAAATAAAAAACAAGTTTTTCAATTGAAAGTAAGGAGTAACATTAAAACTTAAAACGAACAGAAATTATCATGTATATTATTGGGTTTGCCCCTCGTCAATGCCTCGCTCTGGATGCTAAAGTAAGTATTTCTAGTGATTTCAAAAGAGCTATTTATTCTAATTAAACGGCCTTGTGATTTAGGAGTCATTCTTAAGGAATTGGAACAAATTCCAAACTTTTGCGTAGTGTGAGGTATTGAAGAGGGGGTGAACTCCCTCATATTACGTATATGAGGAAGTTCGTCCCCTCGTCAATACCTTGCTCTTTATGCTAAACTTTGAATTTCGCTAAATAATTGCCAATATAAGCAATAATTTGTTTGTGTTATTTTCCAGGCAATCTTAGCATTTGATTTTACCTTAAGCAGCTTCATAACTATAATTTTTATGTAATAATAAGCCAAATGTATTGTGTGTCTTCAGCTTGTGGTTGTTATTAAATAAAAAATTAAGTTTATTCCAACTGAAAGTAAGGAATAACATTGAAAATTAAAACATACATTAATTATTACTTATATCTTTTAAAGATCTTTTTTATCATTCATTTCATTCGTTTGAGAATTGCTCAACTTGTGACTTTCATTTTCATAAAAATAGTTTCGACCTCTTTGGCCGTTTTGTTACTATGCCTTACAAAACTAGTTCCGCAAATATCGCTAGTTTAATTTACTTGGTAGAATCTTTCCATAGAGAAATTTCTCGGCGGGGGGGGGGGGGGGGGGAGGAAATTTTCCATTAAGGGGGAGCCGGATTTCCAAAATTATTTAAGATTAGATCAGCAATTAGATATAAAACAAGTTTTTTCAACTGAAAGTAAGAAGCTGCATTAAAACTGAAAACGAAAAGAGAATATCAAAGAGAATATTCATGTGTTGTATTTTTAAATAAGAAAAAAATACCAACAACAACAGTAATTTTTAGAGTCTAAATATTTTAAGATCTTTTAAAGATCTTTTCTATCATTCATTTCATTCGTTTGAGAATTTCTCAACTTGTGACTTTCATTTTCATAAAAATAGTTTCGACCTCTTTGGCCGTTTTGTTACTATGCCTTACAAAACTAGTTCCGTAAATATCGCTAGTTTAATTTACTTGGTAGAATCTTTCCATAGAGAAATTCCTCGGGGGGGGGGGGGAGAAAAATTTTTCATTAAGGGGGAGCCGGATTTCCAAAATTATTTAAGATTAGATCAGCAATTAGATATAAAACAAGTTTTTTCAACTGAAAGTAAGAAGCTGCATTAAAACTGAAAACGAAAAGAGAATATTACGTGTATGAGATGGGTTGCGTCTCCTCAGTAGATCGCTCTTACGCTGATGTTTCTTTATTTAGCTTTTAAAAGAGGTTATGATTCTAATTAAACATCCTTTGTGATTCAGGTGTCATTCTTAAACAACTGGAGCAAAAATAAAACTTTGGTTATTACAAGGTAATTATTAGTTAAAAAAAGTTATATCAATATGCAATTTTGTTTTAATTATTCATGTTCGGTGAACCAAATTCAAAACCTGGATTAAAACAAAAACGTTCAGAAATTAAATTAATTTTTTTTCTAACTGAAAGTAAGGAGAGACATTAAAACTTAAGACAAGCAGGAATTATTCCGTATACGAAAGGGGCTGTCCCCTCCTCAAAGTCCCGCTCTTTACACTAAAGTTTCTTTTGTTGTTTTATAAAGCGGAGTTGTGATGAAGAGTCAAACTTTAGCGTAAAAAGTGTGGCGTTGAGGAGGGGACAACCCCTTTCATATACGGAATAATTCCTGTTTGTTTTGAGTTTTAATCTCACTCCTTACTGTCGGTTAAAAAACTTGTTTTTTTGTTTAATTAACTGATTAAAACAAAAAACTACAACAACTATGATAAGTAGCTACCAATAATTCTTTATTTAAAGGAGGGGTTTAAAATAGATTTCCATTTCAGCATGATTTGATAATTTTCTTACAAAATTTTTCAGGGGAGAGGTTCTTGTATGATCTATGAATTTAGTTATTTACACTACTTATTGTTCTTATAATATCCATTTTCAATGGGTATCCTGGGACCTCTTCTTTGACAAAATTGTAGATACCCTGGCATTGAAGTGTCTGCACTGTAAATCTGCACACACAAAAGCTCAATGATTCACAGTAGTTTATGAAATACATGGTTATGAATCATTAATACAAAAAAAAAAAAAAATCTAAAGAAAACCTACTTCTTGACGATTTCGTGCCTTTGAGAGAGCATGCTGATCCATGGTTTTAAGGCACTGAACCATTGCAATTTCATTGTCAATAGGGCATCCTGCAATCTCGGCTATACGAATAGTTTTTGGTATAGGATCCTCATCTGTAGCCCATGGGACCATGGCAGAACCGCTGTGACCGATGACACGATGAAATAGCCCTAAAAAACGGTTTCGGCATACAGGCCTTATCGATATAATATGCTTCACTATACTCATTTCACGCTATATACAAAAAACTGGTCAAAAACTAGTTGAATACAACTGGATTGAGAGAAAAACTGGAACTTGATCAAAAACAAAACAGTGATTGTATTTTTTATAGGATTTTTCGTCACATCTAGTATACCTATTTTGTCACTATTTTTTGTTTTTGTTTAAAGATATCTTTTTTTTACTTTTTGTCTTCCGTGATCTGTGTCAATCTGTTTGATTTTATAATGTTTTAATGGGCGTATATCTAAATTCATTTCTGTTTAATTGATGCTACTAATATTAAAGGAAAAAAAGTAAAGGGCAAATACTACAAAAATTAAGGTTGTTTAGAATCAAATCCACAAGCTATCTGGTCACCATCTAAAACCTCTACCGAAGTAACCGAAGTCGGGTCCATTTAAAACTAGATACACAGAAATTTCACTAAAATATTTTACTGCAGACATTACTATGGTATCAACTCTCATTTACGTGATAGTATTTTTTTATGATATTTCATTTGTCTCCAGTATATTTATAATAAAAAAAAAATATAAACTTTATAAAATAAAGCTGGCATTGGAGTTATGGAAACAAGGCTTTGACCCGCCCCCCTCAAAAAAAAGAAAAAGAAAGACCAGAGACGCGAGGTTCTAGGTGATTTTTCTTATATACCTAAGTTTAGCCGCTTTGACAAATGATAAGATAAGAGTCAATAATTCTGAAATGAAGCAATATATATGTATATGAGACATATAAAGATACAAATTTTATGTTTATTTTGACTTAAGATAAAAGAGATTAAAGTTTATGCTATAGGATTAAAATTACTGACTAACTTCTCTTTTTTGATTTCCTAAAAAGTGTTAATGATTATTAAAACTCCTCTTTATTTTTACTCAGCTCTAATCTGTATAATTTACTTATCGAGAAAGCTTATTAGATATTGGGAGAGACAAAGAATGTACAATCCTTCAACACTAGATGAAGGGTTGCAACTTACTGAACTTAAATAACTTTAAGCAATAAGATAATAAAATTTTAAACAAAGGTAAAATGTTCCTGAGAAACGAACTATGATAAATGTTATACAATGAATGACTATAGGCTACTCGGAGGCACCATTTGGGGGGGGGGGTCAGGGGTGGGCAAATGCCCACTCCAGATTTTTCAGGGGGGCCCAAGCTTCCACCACAAAGGGCCCTTTGCCGTCCATAATAATCCATTATGTCCAATTGATTTGAAATTACTGCACACCTATTACTTTCACCGACGTATTGTTTACTTAAATAAGAAAGTTTCTCACTGAGGAGGGCCAGCCTTTAGTCTGTTTGAATTTTCCACTTTCAGTTTAATCACTTAACCTCGTTGATTATGATCTTTGATGTTATGACTAATCTTAGAGGTCAGTGTGGCTGAGTTCCAAATTGGGTTACAGTACATTTTCATGCAACACACGGGTGCTGAAAATGATTTTTTACTTATAATATTTGATCGATGTGCTGCCAAAACTCGCATTTTTTCTTAGGTGAAAATTGGGGGGAGGGGGCAAAACAGAGTTCATGCCCACCCCAAGATTTGGCCCAAATGGCGCCTCTGAGGCTACTATATACGTATGCTAGGTATACTATTACATACTTATGTACTCTACTTTCTTTATTATATAGTTTTATACAAGCAAAAGTCTACTAGTGTTCACCATTTTGAGTGGGATTGGGAGTTAACGTAGTTTTAAGCACTTATAATGGTCAGTTTATAAGTTCTGCGTCCAAAATACCAATATTTCAGGGAGTTGAAACGTGATAAACGATAATATAGAGCTGCTACTACTAATACTCCTAACAACTCACCGCAGCACCAAGCCACCTGAGGCCAATCTCCTCCATCCCAATCTATTCACGAAAAATTAAGAAAGAAAAACCAGGTTTTAAATTCAATAAAGCAATAAGTAAAAATAAAAGAAAACTACAATTTAATAACAAAAAATATGTATTTATTCCAAATATTTTGTCCCCTCTTCAGGGAGCCTTTTTTGACAGAAAAAACAAGAAAAAGTACGACAAAAAGGAAAAAAATATTTTTAAAACATAACGCACGCAAAAAAAACACTACAACTAAACACACGAAGAAGAAGAAACAAAAATAATAAATATAAATGAATAATAAACTGACATAAGCAAGCTTCCGGCAACGATGTTACAAAACTTACGAAAATCCCGTTAAAACCCGTTTTTTCTTCCTTAATTTTTCGTAAATGGAAAAGCAATATGGTGTAAGAAATTCCTCCCAAATTCAAAGCTTCCTCTTTACGTTCCTCCCAGAAAATAGAAATAAATTAGCATAAGAAAAAAGTCTTACCTCGAGCAGGCTCACAAAGCATTAGTAGACCAACGGAAGCTCCACCTGCACTTTCGCCAAATATAGTCACGGAATTGGGGTCACCTCCAAAGGCCCTTATATGTTTCTGCACCCAACGCAATGCTTCAATCATATCATATAGACCCGCATTACCAGGTAAATCATCAGTACCGAGATATAGCCATCCTAAAATATTGTGGGTTACATAAACCAGTAATATGTGTAAGTTGAGTTGGTTTGTATAAATAAACGAGATGGTATACCCTGTAATCCTGAATGGCATATCTTATTTTTTTATTTTTTTTTTATTGTAAGAAATATATTATTGGTGAAAATGTTTATTGATGTGGTTTTTACCTAGCTGATAGCAAATAATAGCATCGAAGAACTTTTATTTATAAAATTAATCTTTATTACAGTAAAATTGCAGTGTTTCTGGAGTACTTCAGAAACACTGCAGTTTACCCTTGTGCTTCTTGAGTCGTTCTTAAAGAATTGGGACAAAATCAAACTTTAGTGTAAAGAGTGAGTTGTTGAAGAGGGGACAATCCCTTTCATATACGTAATAATTTCTGTTTGTTTTGAGTTTTAATGTTTCTTCTTACTTTATTTAACAAAACTTTTATTTTTTATAAAATTTCTGATCGTTTTTTAAATAACGTCATCAGATCTGCCCGCACCTACACGGAGAAATTGCCCTTGCCATGGGAATATCCTCTAGACAATTTATGCCGGAAAATTTAACACGGACGATTACCCTTAACAACACCACGTGTAAAATTGAGACGGAAAAGAGAAAGCAAGACACATAAAATAAGTTTGTGTAGGAAATCTAGCCAGTTCCCCCATTGTGTGATTTCCCCTGGAAAGTTTCTTCTCCATGAAAAAATCCCCGTGGAGTAGCCCCCAGTAGAAAATCCAACTCCCCCGCCCAAAAATGTACATATACTTCGTAATCACAAATACTATGCGTAAATGTTTGACAGATTTTATAACTCAAAGGCGTTTCCCCTGAAGCTATGGGGGGGGGGGGGTCTTGTTATATCCAAAGACATAGTTGTTGGGATTTTCAACTGTTATGAATAAATGGCTATTTCAAAATTTTGATCGAACGATTTTGGGAAAAAAGGAGTGGGGGTGGGGGCCTATTTGCCCTCCAATATTTTTGGTCATTTAAAGAGCCAAAAATACTAAAAATACTACTAAAAATACTTCTAGCCAAAAATACAAAATTCCACATTTTTGCAAATAGGAGCTTGAAACCTCTACAATAGGGTTATCTGACACGCTGAATTTGATGGTGGGATTTTCATTGAGATTCTAAAATTTTTAGAGGAAATTTTTCCCCTTTTCCCAAAATCAGGCGAATTTTCTCAGGCTCGTAGCCTTTAATGATTAAGACTAAACTTAATGAAAATTATATATTTCGGAGCAGCATAATAAGCCGATTCTTTGATATATCTATTGGTATAAAATTCTGTTTTTTAGAGTTCCGGTTATTATTGAGCCGGGTCGCTCCTTGCTTACAGTTCGTTACCATGAACTGCTTGACAAGTTCCTAGAATTCTCTCATCATGGTGAACATGTAATTTGAAATAGTACGGGAGAGTGTCTCAAGGTATCAGAGACAGTGGAGAAGAAATTAAATTGTGGAAGAAATGACACAAACCCAGTCATTTGTCTTAAAAGATAAGAGAAAATGCGATCTTTTTATTTTTAATGAAAAGTTTTCCATAGGTAATGGAGAAGTTTTACTTCTCGCTGGTACCAGATCGAAAAGGGAAACAAGGGTGAAAAAAAAAACAGCAAAAGCTGTGGTTTTCTTCAAAACTATAACCTTTCCAAAAACAATAGGTTTCAGGGAGAAAGAGCTGAATTATTCTTATGTCCTTGGTACTTTGAGAGAAAATGTTATAAAAGCTACCTTGAGGTCCAAGTCTATACTGTATGACAACCAGCACAACACGATGATCGAGAAGAGCAAAGGGGCTGTAAATCAGGGTTTCTCCACTTGTGAATGATCCACCATGAATCCAAAACATAACTGGAATATTTGGATCCGTACCATTTGGAAGCTGAAAATGATTTCACGCGATTAACTATATCTCACTCATTACCAACCTTTGTCTTGGATGTTGTTTTCGATACATTTTGACATACCCACTAATCGTCAAGCTTAGCTCCCTCATTGCCTTCATTCTTAGGGGGGGGTGAAGTTAATTTTTTTTTTCAGTGTATGCAATCGTTAAAAAAAAAATCCAAACAAAAAGAAAGTTATGAAAATGTTTATAGTTTTATATATTCATTAAATAAATTGTTATGAAATTTTATTGTCAATTAAAAATGAATTATAAAAATATAAAGATGCATCTTTAATTTTATTTTATTTAGGAGTTATAAACAATAGACCACAATTGGGGCTATTTTTATAGAACTGACCTCAATTAAAATAGCCAAATAATAAAAAGCCTGATGATCCTTGTCCTACAGTCGTCAATGTCGAAACCGTATCTAATTTTTAAATTTGTTTTGATTGTGCAATGCTGCTATGATATATAACATCCTCAAACGAAGAAGCAACATAGTCATAATTATTCTTATTGTAAAAAAAGAAACAAAAAAGGTGTAAACGCAAATAAGACTAAACTTAAAGTTTTGCTGCGTAGAACATCGTTTGATTTCTTGAAAATTTTCAGTTTAATGGTTGAACATCACAATTATTTCAGTTTAGTCTTAAATCGTATTAAAAAAAAACAACAAACAAAGAAATTTTACAATTTGATCCAATTAATTCACAGAACAAAGCCAAAATGATTGCTTCTGTCACTATTTTCTGGTTTCTTGTTGGCTACTGAAAAATCATTTGAGTGGCCACCCTTTGAAGAACTACTAAATATCTTGGACTATTAGATCACAAGGCTATTATTATTTTTCAAACCATCAAATGCTTGAAGACTTGAGACCACGGTAAAAGCTAGAGGACGCTACTGTAAGGATATTAATGAATTACAATAATTGGATCATTGATTAGTTTTGTCTCTACAATAGGCAAAATATCTAAAATGAAACCATTCTAAAAGTTATCTTCCAGTGGTTTAATGTGATTGGTCTTGGTTCTATGTTAAAAGTAACTTATCTTCTCTTGGTAATCTTGATTATTAGGAAAGTTCAATAAGAAAAAGAAGAATAGAATAAATAACAAAACAATCCTTGCACTTTAAGGTGAAGAATTATTACCTCTGGTGTAAAGACGTTGAGGAGTAGACAATCTTCTTTACCATCGCTACCCTGAAGGCACCGTGGTCCATAAAAAGTGGCATTGATAACAATATCATCAGGATACTGACCAATCGGTACTGGAGGCTGAAATTATCATGAGTATTAGTAACTATACGGTATTTAAGCGTGCGCATTATTTCATAAGACACTTGTGTATTACTCAGAACACATTCAATAAGTGAAGTTAGGTTCTTTCGTGGAACAAACTACGACGCAGGTAAATTTTATGAGAAAATCCGGTTTCATAGCCACAAAGACAAGACTCAATTTAGTTTGCAACGCGTAATGATAAAAGATAGTGTCTGAACATGGATTTTGAAATGAAGATTTGAGATTTGCCAAAGACTGAGAAAGAGGCAATTATATTTTTCCAGGATAAGGGGATGCTGCCCATAACAAAACAGTACGTCAATGGACACAACATGACTTTATACTCTTACGAGAAGGAACATTACGATATGGCACGCCTAGTGATAGAAGATAACTAACCTAACCTAACTTCACTTATTGAGTGTGTTCTAAATAATACAGAAGTACCTTTAATAATTATGTGCCCAATTTCTTAACATTTATTTAGAGCCAAAAATTAAATTTAAGCAAATACTGATATTTTAAGTATTCCCAGATCCATACGGTAACGGGAGAGTCACCTAAATTAATTTTTTGAGATGTCGCTTCTGCATTAACTACTCTGCAATGCTCATAAGTGTATTTCAAGGATTAGAATTCTATGATTCATAGATAAATCAAATATACCAATTCCAATGCTATTTTCTTGCAAAAATTATATTGCATTTGTCCTTAATTAAAAGTGTGAAGTTTAGCTATTTACCGCCGTTAAGTGAATCCACTTCATTAATCATCTTGGTCTTCCGTTTGGTAGATCTAGTAGAGCCACAAGGATACTTATTATAACTGTGTTGAAGGAAAAAATGCGAAAATCTTACGGTTTACTTGGTAGAGTTACGGAACCATTTGATAAAAAGTGCTGGGTAGGCTTTATAGTTCATTTTCTGCACCTAATTTATTTTACACCAATTAACACTAATTTGGAGTTTTTTTTTTTTTTTCAGCAGCCAAACGCAATCATAATCATTCTATCTTTTCTCCATTTTGTAAATGTTTAATGTAGTTTCCTGTTTGGACTAGAAATAATTATATTTCTAGGCGATACGGTGTTTTGAAATTTTGAAAGACAGATGATCTATCAATTAATTTCTTTAATTGTTCTGAAAAAATAGTCAACTTTCCTCTGAACTGTTTTAGGCCTAGTTATATTTATTTTACATTATTTATGTTTAAAGTTTAAGTGCTATGAGCTATAGAATGTTAAAGTTTGTATTATGCATGTTAAGGTATGTTTTCTATTATGACTGAAATTATTTTTCTTTTGCTTTGTATTTTTCCTGATTGATAATCTTGTTGTTGTTCTTGTGTAGTTCCTGTTTTGTTTTTTTCTTTTCTTTTTATTTAATTATCTACCTTATATTTTTTATATGGGAGCCGGCATCCCCCCTCCTGGAAAACTCCCTCGAAATATTCTTCCGTGGAAAACTCCCCCCGAAAATTCCATGTGGACGATCCCCCCATGGAAAATTTCCCCCATGCAAAACTGAGAAGCCACAGAAAATGTATAAAATATGTACCTCAATAGGTCGATCAGATGTCTGATATCGGAAGCGATTTGAGGACAGGGTTGGTTGGTCTCCAATCACTTTTAATTTATAAAAAAAAGGGACTAGAACTCTTAAGTTCCCATCGAGTGAGCATCCTCCAAAGTTTCTACAACCACGAGGAGGAGGTTGGGGATGAGGAAAAAGCAGCCCTCTCCTATAAGGAATAAATTCTGCAAATTTTAGGATTTAATATTACTCTTTACTTTGATAATAACAACGCATACCAAAGAGGAAAAAATATCAAATTCTACCTCCACTCCCTGTTTCTTCCTTAGAGCTAATTCTGTATCAAACAGTTCGTGGTAACGAACTGTAGTAAGGAGCGACCCGGCTCAATAGTAACCAAAACTCTAAAAAATGAAATTTTGATACCAATACCTACATCAAAAGAATTGCATTTTAATACTGATTTTAAATATATAAGTTTCATCAAGTTTAGTCCTACTGATCAAAAGTTACGAGCCTAAGAAAATTTGCGCTATTTTAGAAAATAGGGGGAAACGCCCCCTAGAAGTCATAGAATTTTAACGAAAATCACAACATCAGATTCAGCATATCAGAGAACCCTACTGTAGAAGTTTCGAGCTCCTATCTACAAAAATGTGGAATTTTGTATTTTTTGCCAGAAGGCAGATCACGGATGCGTGTTTATTTGTTTTTTTTTGTTTTTGTTTTTGTTTTTTTTCCAGGGGTCATCGTATCGACCCAGTTGTCCTAGAATGTTGCAAGAGGGCTCATTCTAACATGAATGAAAAGTTCTAGTGCCCTTTTTAAGTGACCAAAAAAATTGGAGGGCACCTAGGCCCCCTCCCACGCTAATTATTTTACCAAAGTCAATGGATCAAAATTCTGAGATAGCCATTTTACTCAGCGTAGTCGAAAAACCCTATAACTATGTCTTTGGGGACGACTTAGTCCCCCACAGTCCCCATGGGAGGGGTAACAAGTTACATACTTTGACCAATGCTTACATATAGTAATGGTTATTGGGAAGTGTGCAGGCGTTTTCAGGAGGATTTTTTTGGTTGGGGGAGGGGTTGAGAAGAGGGGGATATGCTGGGGGAACTTTCCATTGATAATTTGTCATGGGGGAAGAAAATCTCCATGAAGGGAGCGCAGGATTTACTAGCATTATTTAAAAAAAACAGTGAAAAAATAAATACGAAAAAGTTCTTTCAGCTGGAAGTAAGGAACAGCATTAAAACTTAAAACAAACAGAAATTATCACCCATTTGAGGGGCTCACCTCCTCCTAATACCTCGCTCTTTACGCTAAAGTATTTTTAGTAATTTCAACTATTTATTCTACGGTTTATTTATTCTGGGGTCATTCTTAATGAATTGGGAAAAATTTAGGCTTTAGTGTAAAGAGCGAGGATCTGACAAGAGGGGCGAACCCCCTCATATATGTAATAAAAATATGAGAATACAAAAGTTCTTTACCTAAGCTAATTTATAAGTTACGTAAATCTTTTACTAATAAAAATATTCGTAAAGAATTAAAAGTTCTAGTTGCCTTTTTAATTAACCAAAAAATCGGAGGGAAAATAGGCTTCCTCCCCCCTCTTTTTTTCTCAAAATCATTCGATCAATCAAAAAATGCAAATTTCGTTTTAATTATTCCTCTGCGGAGAGCCATAATCAAAACATGCATTGATTCAAAAACGTTCAGAAATTAAATAAAAAAAAACAAGTTTTTTTAACTGAAAGTAAGGAGCGACATTAAAACTTAAAATGAACAGAAATTACTTCGTATATGAAAGAGGCTGCTTCCTCATCAACGCCCCGCTCTTTATGCTAAAGTTTTTTACTGTTTTGAAAAGAAGAATTGAGAGACAGAGTCAAACTTTAGCGTAAAGAGCGGGGCGTTGATGAGGAAGCAGCCTCTTTCATATACGAAGTAATTTCTGTTCGTTTTAAGTTTTAATGTCGCTCCTTACTTTCAGTTAGAAAAACTTGTTTTTTTTATTTAATTTACTTGAAAGCTCAATAAGAGGTAGGATATATTGGCGTTAAAATGCACGCTTTGAATCATAGCATACAGTCTTACTCACTCGCGTAGCCTTCAGTCCTTGCCTCAGAGGCTAGAATCGGGACTATAAGACCAAAGGTATGGTTATTTGATCTTTGGACTATTTTGAACCAAATGGCTATTTCAAAACTTTGATCGGATGCGATTGGGGAAAATGAGATGGAATTATTGGTGGAAATTTTCCAGGTGGGCAATTTTTGGGGGGTTAATTTTCTGCTGAGGGACCTTTCATTTGGGGGGGGGGGGTTCTAGGAAGAATTTTCCTTGGGGGAATCTTCCAGGGGGACAGCTCGACTCTTTGTAAATATAAAGATGGTAAGAAGATACAAATAAAATATTACTGCCACTATTATTAATAACGCAATCTCATAAGATATATAGACTCTTCTTTTTTGGAAATTCTATTTTTGTAAGACCATCAGTTGCATTTTCATTGCACATTAAATTCACAATATTTGCTGCAACATATCATCAAAATGAAACCAAATACGCGTCCATGTTTCTGAAAATTCTAATTAGGATAAAAACTCCCTTTAAAAGTTTTAATAGAATTTGTAAACTTGCTAATTAGCAAATTACTTCAAAAGGAGACGCTCAACTACCTTACACCCTTTTTGTCAGGTCATCTTCTAATTTTGTTTCATCATCTTTTTATTTATTTGACCAGTCAGTAGAGTTTTTTCCATTCTGTAAGAACAAATAAACATCATAGATAAGGGCTTCGAAGTATTTACGTGATAAGTTCTTACTAATTTTTGATTCCAGCTTAATAGTAAAGAAAATCAAAAACAGTAGATATGCTTAAGACAAAAACTTTTTTTTATTGTTATCTTTTAATTAGTATTTAGTATTGGTTCCAAATTAAAATGCCACCATGAGAGAACTATTTTTGTTAGCTTTTTTGTATGTTGACAGGCTGGATTTATTCTTTTTGTTCTTACTGATAAGTAATCTGAATCTAGTTTTCTGTCGCCTATTTTCGACCTTTTTTTGCTGTTTTGGTTAAGGATACACTGTCATTACTTGATGACTGTGACCTCAGTGACTTAGAAGACAGCAAAGACGATGATCTGATCCTACCTTGAGTCTCCTGTTCACTGCTACGGAGGCTTAGCACCTATCAGATACTGAAGAAGAGCCAGTTCTTGAAACTTCAAGCATCAGGAACTTTTATGTTCTTTTTGATGATTAAGAGGAAGAACTTTCAGCCTCCAGTGTGCAAGTCAAACAAGGTATTCCAATTAGTGGTGCAGGAGAGACTAGGTGTAGTAAAATATGTCGTCAACTTGAAAAATGGACCCAATCCTCCTCACTTAACGACCTCTTCCATTATCTTCTAATGACTACTGATGAGATTTTTACAAGGACAAAGACGATACAAATATTTCCTTGAGTACTTTCCGGATAGTCTGTTTGATAAAATGACATTCACCATGAACTACCATTCCAGAAAGAAAAGCCGAGCAAATCCCTTTCGATATTGTTTTCTGAACTGAAGGTTTTTTAGTGTGTTAATAATTATGAGTAACCTGAAGTTCCCGAGAATACGTATGTACTGGAGCCAGAAGTTCAAAGCACCTGCTGTCTGCCAAAACATGTCTTTATGACGATGTCGAACTGGAGACAATGAAGAAAAATATCTTGTGGAAAGTCAGGCCTCTACTAGAAGTAATTTGCCAACAATATTTGAAACTGGAGTGAGAACAGTTTCTGAGTGTAGATGAGCATATTATCCCGTCTGTGGAAAGGTTCAATCTGAAACAGTATTTTCCTAACAAAACAAATCCCCTTGGACTGATCCATTTCGTGTTGGCTTAGTGTACGATTTTACTATCTACCAGGGAAAAGCCATTTTCCCCCGAGACCAGCAAAGTAAGGGATTAGAAATTGCTGCTACTCTTCACGTTTCGAAGGAGGTGAAAGAGGACTCTTGCCTCTATCTTGACAGGTATTTCACCTGCATTCAGCTACTAAAAGTGCTCACAGCTACCAAAGTAAATGCGATAAGGACATTTCTGAAGAACCGTCTGGAAGGGGCCCCAGTAAAAAGTCAAAGGGATTTGAAGTGCCTAGGGAAAGGCACGTCATTTAACTATCGCAATAATTTAGTGGTTTGATAATAACCGATCTTTCTTGCCTTGAATTGTCACACAAAAGAAACTGAAGTTCAAGTGTTGAGGCCTGACAAAACTCTAGGAGAACACATTTAGGTGCCGAGTTCTCATGTTTTTGCAAATTTAAGAATTAGATGGGGATGTGGACACGTGTGATATCGCCTTAGTAGCCATACAAGAAAATGGACAGTCCACATTCTACATCATTGTATCATTCTTGCACTGTCCAACGCTTGGCTCCTGTATCGGGAAGATGTAATAGTAGCTAAGGACAAGCACGAACAGTTACTGTGCTTCAGATTTCATGTTGGAGAATTCTTGGCTTTCGAAGCTGATCGTGTGGGCATCAAATAGCTTCTTGGAGCCAGACTACGAGAATGACCTCGAAGATGATTGAGCTGCCAGCAACGAAAAAGAAGAATATTGAACGACATTGTATTAGAAGGCAGAGACAAGATAGGGAAGAAAAAAGGATAGAGCTAATAGTTCTGAACCAGTTTTATACATAAATCTTGAAAATGTATTTATATATTAACCCAAAATCATTCCGTTCTTTCATCCCTTAGCTCTATTACTATCTATCTTTGTTTTGCCCTAGGAATGATGTATGGACGGATGGATGATAGACTTATCTATCATACAAGTGCAATGACATCGTTTTATACAATATTTCGCGTCACTCGACCGATCGAAAAACCCAAGTGGTGTCTCAACTTCCTAGGATTCACAAATTTTGCTCAGGAGTGTTCAAACCCGATCAAGTGCAGTAGATGTGCGGGTGATCAGAGTAATAAGGACTATGCGTGACAAGCAGACATAAAATATTTGAACTCTGGAAAAACCCACAGAGTTAACAGCTTAATTTGTGCAGAAATGAAAAAGCACCTTTCCGCTCAAGGCCAAAGAAACAATGTTACAGCCCTGGGCGTTAAAAATTTAAAAAGTTAAACTGCTGAGTTTTGCTGCTGATGATGAACACTGTATATGTGTTCGAAATATCCAGTTAAATAATTTTACATCTGTTCACTGTCAATTAAAATGTTTCATCCCTATTTTGAACTGTTTTACTTTCGTCATGGAAAGGCAGTGAGGTCTTCGAAGTTATCTGACTCGAATAACATTTATATTGCTGTTGATATCGGTTGTTTTGTGTTATTGTGTATTTGTATCCCGATTAGTTACCATACCCATACTTCCGATAAGAAGTTTGTAGCAGATTATACGTCGGTATCAAAGATTCTCCATAAAATTCAAGCTACCAACAGGTGGGTTGTCATCTGTGGTGATTTCCCCATGAATCTGAATGACCCTTCGCTGTCACTTACAAAATTGTTCTTTTGTCACTTCCGCTTGGCATGTCTGTCCTATCTAAATCTAAATCTTTCTCTTATGTTCATAACTCTGTGTCTATGACGTTCAACATTTACATGTCCCCTTTGCAAAATGAAACAAGACCCTTTTGCTTAACTACAGTATCATAGGATCACACAGATATGTCGTCCTTTCAGTACACGTTTGATTATTTGCTGCTGATGAAAATTGAAACCTCTTTTTACCTTCTTTTCTGTCTACTTCACTTAAAGGAAACCCAATGGACCTTGATTGCCTTCTAGCTGAGTTGACGCATGCTCTTGATGGCGCCTCTTCTATATTTGTATCCTCGACAAGGGTTGAAATAGGGACATAGAAACATGGTTGGAAAGAACATGGTGAATTGCAAGATACCAAGCACCGTCATAAGTTTTGGCTTTAG
>NC_088867.1:56112220-56197039 GCF_032884065.1 Artemia franciscana
AAATCCGGTACGGTTACGTCCAAATGCCCACACTTACTTTGTTTTTTCTCACTTAAGAAAACAGAAAAACTTTTGTGCTGAAAGAAGTAGACCTAGTACTTTTTTTATAAGTAAAAAGTGATTGGAGATCAATCAACCATGGGGGTATTTTCCAGGGGTAAATACCCCCCTCCCCCGAACGAAAAATAGAATCCTCGTTTAAACACTTTCAGAAGCACTTAGGCCTATTTGCCTATTCATAATAAGAAAGCATTATGGAGCAACCTCCCTCACGTAATAGGCTAATTTATGTTCGTTTTAAATTATAATGTCGGTCCTTACATTCTTTTGAAAAATTTTGTTCGTCCTCTTTCAAATTTTAAGTTTAAATTACCAACGCTAAAATCAAATTAGTTACTCAGACAATAACATTAAAAAAGATTGTTTTCAGTTGCTTGCGAGCTAAACAAATGAATTTATAATTAACCCGATGAACAAAATTTCGACTGAAAATTAAGTTTGAAAGGTTTCCGTTCTAAAGGATGAAAACGAAAAGATAAGAATCAATTTCCTTGTTTTGAAGTGTGTGTTTCGATAACAAAGTGGGTGATGTGAATGGCCAAGAGACTTACTAAGTTGGTATTTAAGAATTTAAAAGCTGGTACTGGTCCGGTTGTTGATGGTATACGAATAAAGTTATTTAAGAACCTTCTTATCATTTTTATGCTGATAGTTGTTTGTCTTTGTAATTATATATATAAAGTAATGCAACTCTGTCTTCACGTTACGGAGTAGCTAGTCCAGTGTGTACAGTAGAAAAGCGAAATGAGCGTTATATAACACGCCTAGGCAGTAATAGCACTTTGCTAAGTGTTTTCCGATAGTTTTTATGGCACTTGGTATTAACCAAGTCACTCATAGCGATCACAAATTCTGTCGGTCTGTCTGTCTGTCCCAGTTTTGCTACTTTAGGCACTTCCAGGTAAGCTAGGACGGTGAAATTTGGCAGGCATATCAGGGACCGGGCAAGATTAAATTAGAAATAGTTGTTTTCCCGATTTGACCAGCTGGCAAGGGGAGTGGGGGGCCGGTTAATTCGAAAAAAAATAGAGAAATGAGGTATATTTAACTTACGAACGGGTGATGTGATCTTAATGAAATTTTATGTCTGGAAGGATATCGTGTCTCAGAGGTCTCATTTTTAAATCCCGGCCAGATCCGGTAACACTGGAGGAAGTTGGAGGGAGACCTAAAATCTTGGAAAACGCTTAGAGTATAGGGATTGAGATGAAACTTGGGGGGGGAATAAGAACAAGTCCTAGATACGGGATTAATCGGAACAGATCTGCTCTCTTTGGGGGAGTTTGGGGGGGAGGGTTAATTCTAAAAAATTAGAAAAATTGAGGTATTTTTAACTTACGAAAGAGTGATCGTATCTTACTGAGATTTCGTATTTAGAAGGACCTCAAAACTCAGATCTCTTATTTTAAATCCCGACCGGATCCAGTATCATTAGGGGGGGAGGCGGAAATCTTTAATTATGGCCTTTAATGGCGCCTCTTCAATTATTTTCAATGGTATATCTTCGACCAATAACGTACCCTAAAAATTTTATTTACAACAATGTAACATGCAATAACATACATATATTGTAGCTTAATATAATGAAAATAATTTATATATAACAGTTTTAAAGAATCAAACAGTTCGTGGTAACGAACTGTAGTGAGGAGCGACCCGGCTCAATAGTAACCAAAACTCTATAAAACGGAATTTTGATACCAATAGTTACATCAAAAGAATCTCATTTGAATGCTGATTTTAAATATATAAGTTTCATCAAGTTTAGACTTACCCATCAAAAGTTACGACCCTGAGAAAATCTGCCCTATTTTAGAAAATAGGGTAAAACACCCCTAAAAGTCATAGAATCTTAATGAAAATCACACCATCAGATTCAGCGTATCAGAGAACCCTATGGTACAAGTTCCAAGATCCTATCTACAAAAATGTGGAATTTTGCATTTTTTGCCAGAAGACAAATCACGGATGCGTGTTTATTTGTTTGTTTATTTTTTTTTGTTTTTTTTTTTTTCCAGGGGTGATCGTATCGACCCAGTGGTCCTAGAATTTTGCAAGAGGGCTCATTCGAACGGAAATGAAAATTTCTAGTGCCCTTTTTAAGTGACCAAAAAAATCAGAGGGCACCTAGGCCCCCTCCCACCCTCATTTTCCCAAAGTAGTCGGATCAAAATTCTGAGATAGCCATTTTATTCAGCATAGTCAAAAAACCTTATAACTATGTCTTTTAGGACGACTTACTCTCCCACAGTCCCTGTGGGAGGGGCTGCAAGTTGCAAATTTTGACCAGTGTTTGCATATATTAATGGTTATTGGGAAATGTAGAGACGTTTTCAGGGGGATTTTTTGGTCGGGAGGGAGGGGGTTGAGAAGAGGGGACTATGTGGGGGAAATTTTTCATGGAGGAATTTGTCATGGGGGAAGAAGATTTCCATAAAGGGGGCGCAGCATTTTCTAGCATTATTTAAAAAAACAATGAGAAAATACATATGAAAGTTTTTTTTCAACTGGAAGTGTGGAGTAGCATTAAAACTTAAAACGAACAGAAAATATTACGCATCTAAGGGGTTCACCTCCTCCAAATACCTCACTCTTTACGCTAAAGGATTTTTAGTAATTTCAACTATTTATTCTACGGCCTTTGTGATTCAGGGGACAAAATTTAAGCTTTAATGCAAAGAATTATTGACGAGTGGGCGAACCTTCTCATATACGTAATAAAAACATACGAACATAGAAGTTTGTTACGTACGCTAATTCGTAAGTTACGTATATCTTTTACTAATGAAAACGTTCGTAAAAACTAAAAGTTCTAGTTGCCTTTTTAAGTACCCAAAAAATTGGAGAGCAACTGGGCCTCCTTCCCCTCCTTTTTTCGCAATTCCTTTTTTTTTCAATTCCTTTCGAAGTTAATGTTGCCGAAATAGACATATCTTTGCATAAGCCCCTCAACGAAATACAAAGTGATGAAATAATGCATGCAAAATTCAAAGATGAAAAGTACAATATATGGAAAACAACCGACATTGCTACAAAGTACCCTTTGCTTTTCCTATGTCTTATCTTGTTGAAGCGGCATTTAGTCGTGTTCCTCAAATGTTATCGAAAGATCGCAATAGACTTGACATTGTGAAAAGGGGTGATCTTCGACTATCATTAACATCAATAGAACCAAATATAAATAAACTCACCGAGAAGAATCGACCACTGGGATCTCATTGAATATTAAATTAAAAAAAAGTTTATTGTAACGGTAAGTAAGGAGCGACATTAAAACTTAAAACGAACCGAAATTACTCCGCATATGAAAGGGCTTTTTCTCCTCAATGCCTCGCTCTTTACGCTGAAGTTTGACCCTTTCTCTTAACTCTACTTTTTAAAACAGTAAGAAACCTTAGCGTAAAGAGCGGGGCGTTGAGGAGGAAAAGTACCTTTCATATACGGAGTAATTTCTGTTCGTTTTAAGTTTTAATGTCGATCCTTACTTACCGTTACAAAAACTTGTTTTTTTGTATTTAATTTCTGGACGTTTTTGAATTAATGCTTTTTTGATCTTGGCTCTCCGCACATAAATAATTAAAACGAAATTTGCTTATTAATTAATTGCAATTAATCGGAAGATTTTGAGAAAAAAGAAGCGAAGGAGAAGGCCTAGTTGCCCTCCAAGTTTTTGACTACTCAAAAAAGCAACTAGAACTTTTAATTTTTTACAAACGTTTTCATTGGTAAAAAATATACGTAACTTACGTAACAAACTTCTATATTCGTATGTTTTAATTGCGTATATGAGGGGGTTCAACACTCGTCGATACCTCGCTCTTTACACTAAAGCTTAGATTGTGTCCCAATTCCTTTAGAATGACCTCTGAAACACAAAGGCCGTAGAATAAATAGTTGAAATTATTAAAAATACTTTAGAGGAAAGAGTGAGGTATAACGAGGTTTTAATGCTGCTCCTTATAGACATATCTTTGCATGAGCCCCTCAACGAAATACAAAGTGATGAAATAATGCATGCAAAATTCAAAGGTGAAAAGTACAATATATGGAAAACAACCGACATTGCTACAAAGTACCCTTTGCTCTGGGATAAAGCGCAGTTCTACGTTATTGCTTTTCCTACGTCTTATCTTGTTGAAGCGGCATTTAGTCGTGTTTCTCAAATGTTATCGAAAGATCGCAATAGACTTGACATTGTGAAAAGGGGTGATCTTCGACTATCATTAACATCAATAGAACCAAATATAAATAAACTCACCGAGAAGAATCGACCACTGGGATCTCATTGAATATTAAATTAAAAAAAAGTTTATTGTAACGGTAAGTAAGGAGCGACATTAAAACTTAAAACGAACCGAAATTACTCCGCATATGAAAGGGCTTTTTCTCCTCAATGCCTCGCTCTTTACGCTGAAGTTTGACCCTTTCTCTTAACTCTACTTTTTAAAACAGTAAGAAACCTTAGCGTAAAGAGCGGGGCGTTGAGGAGGAAAAGTACCTTTCATATACGGAGTAATTTCTGTTCGTTTTAAGTTTTAATGTCGATCCTTACTTACCGTTACAAAAACTTGTTTTTTTGTATTTAATTTCTGGACGTTTTTGAATTAATGCATTTTTTGATCTTGGCTCTCCGCACATAAATAATTAAAACGAAATTTGCATATTAATTAATTGCAATTAATCGGAAGATTTTGAGAAAAAAGAAGCGAAGGAGAAGGCCTAGTTGCCCTCCAAGTTTTTGACTACTCAAAAAAGCAACTAGAACTTTTAATTTTTTACAAACGTTTTCATTGGTAAAAAATATACGTAACTTACGTAACAAACTTCTATATTCGTATGTTTTAATTGCGTATATGAGGGGGTTCAACACTCGTCGATACCTCGCTCTTTACACTAAAGCTTAGATTGTGTCCCAATTCCTTTAGAATGACCTCTGAAACACAAAGGCCGTAGAATAAATAGTTGAAATTATTAAAAATACTCTAGAGGAAAGAGTGAGGTATAACGAGGTTTTAATGCTGCTCCTTATAGACATATCTTTGCATGAGCCCCTCAACGAAATACAAAGTGATGAAATAATGCATGCAAAATTCAAAGGTGAAAAGTACAATATATGGAAAACAACCGACATTGCTACAAAGTACCCTTTGCTCTGGGATAAAGCGCAGTTCTACGTTATTGCTTTTCCTACGTCTTATCTTGTTGAAGCGGCATTTAGTCGTGTTTCTCAAATGTTATCAAAAGATCGCAATAGACTTGACATTGTGAAAAGGGGTGATCTTCGACTATCATTAACATCAATATAACCAAATATAAATAAACTCGCCGAGAAGAATCGACCACTGGGATCTCATTGAATATTAAATTAAAAAAAAAAAGTTTATTGTAACGGTAAGTAAGGAGCGACATTAAAACTTAAAACGAACAGAAATTACTCCGCATATGAAAGGGCTTTTTCTCCTCAATGCCTCGCTCTTTACGCTGAAGTTTGACCCTTTCTCTTAACTCTACTTTTTAAAACAGTAAGAAACCTTAGCGTAAAGAGCGGGGCGTTGAGGAGGAAAAGTCCCTTTCATATACGGAGTAATTTCTGTTCGTTTTATGTTTTAATGTCGCTCCTTACTTTCATTTCAAAAAACTTATTTTTTTTTTATTTAATTTCTGAAAGTTTTGAATTGATGCATGTCTGAATTTGGCTCTCCATACATAAATTATTAAAATATAATTTGCATATTATTTTTTTTTTTGCTAAATGGCTTTCTCTTAGTTTTGATCAGACGATTTTGAGAAATGAGGGGTGGGGAAGGAGGCCTAGTTGCCCTCCAATTTTTCGGTTATTTAAAAAGGCAACTAGGACTTTTAATTTTTAACGAACGTTTTTATTTGTAAAACATATACGTAACTTAAAAATTAACTTAC
Source organism: Artemia franciscana (assembly GCF_032884065.1). NCBI lineage: Eukaryota > Metazoa > Arthropoda > Branchiopoda > Anostraca > Artemiidae > Artemia > Artemia franciscana. The sequence goes on from NC_088867.1 coordinate 56,118,200, forward strand.
GTAACAAACTTTTATATTCTTATATTTTTGATTATATATATGAGGGGATTTGTCCCCTCGTTAATACCTCGCTCTTCACACTAAATCTTAAGTTTTGTCCCAATTCTTTAAGAATAACCCCTGAATCAGAAAGGCCGTAGAATAAATAGTTGAAATTACTAAAAATAATTTAGCATAAAGAGCGAAGTATTTATCTCCTCCTAAATACCTCGCTCTTTGTGGTAAAGTATTTTTAGAACCCCTAATATGCGTAATAATCTCTGTTCGTTTTAAGTTTTAATGCTTCTCCTTACTTTCAATTGAAAAAAAATTTTCATGTTTATATTTTCATTGCTGTTTTTTTTAATAGTAATGCTAGAAAATAATGCGCCATTTTCATTGAATTTCTCTTCCCCAATGAAATATTCCTCCAAGGAAAGATCCTCCTATATAGCCCCCTCCCCTGAACCCCACACCCAAACCAAATAATTCCCCTGAAAATGTCGGTACACTTCCCAATAACCATTACTGTATGTAAACATTGGCCAAAGTTTGTAACTTGCAGCCCCTCCCCAAAGACGTAGATATGGTAAGTCATCCCCAAAGACATAGTTATTATGGTTTTCGACTATGCGGAACAAAATGGCTATCTCAAAATTTTTATCCGTTGACTTTGGGAGAAAAATGAGCGTGGAAGATTCCCTCCGATTTTTTTTTGGTTACTTAAAAAGTAACCAAAAATGTTTTTTTTTTTAAATAATGCTGTAAAATCCAGCAACTCTTCATGAAAATGCTCTTCCCTGTGGTAAATTCACCCATAGAAACATCCTCTCACGTATCCCACTTCCCCTGACCATAAAATTTTTTATACATTAAACGTTGGATCTCACACGTTTTATACTTTAAACGTCTTTGTGTTGGAGAAATTTTTGGAGGGAGGGGACTGTTTTTCTAACTTGTTTTTCTAAGAAATTTTTTTTTCTAGCTTGTAATTCGATTTCCCGAAAATATTTGTCGCACGTTGGGATTCCTCATGATCTTAAAAAGGATCACAACTTAAGTGAAAACAGATCTTTCTTCAAATATAAGTATGCTACAAGAGTAGCCTATGTTTGAGTTGGAATCGTAGCCTATGCAAAAAAAAAAATATGGAAGGAATTAACAGCTAGAATTTTTTTATCAGAATGTTTCAATCCAAAATTTGAGATAGCATCCTGCTTTCTATGGCTGTAATGAGAGAAAGGTTAAGATGGCTAGGGCACGCTTTGTGGAAAAAGGATGAATTATTACCAAATACAGTCCTTTTTGGCTGGCCGTCTAGGGCTAAACAGAAAGCTGGTCATCCGCGGTTGGTGTGGGAGGATTTCATGAAGAAATATGGGGATTCATGGGGAATATGGGGAGGATTTATATATATATATATATATATATATATATATATATATATATATATATATATATATATATATATATATATATATATATATATATATATATATATAGCAGGCACGTACGCAAGAAATTTTTTTTCGGGGGGGGGGGGGAACCTCGAAACAGCAGATATAAAGTAGCAATTTTTTATTTAGTAATGCAAAAAGCACGTATATCGGAAAATACAGATTAACTTTAATTTGTAGTATTGTAGCGGATGGGGGGAAGAAGACTGGAGCCTCAAAAGTACGTTTTAGGCTCAGGTTGTGTTCATAGCGATTTAGAATCAGTGATTAATCTATTATATCCCACTGAAAGGGAAATTTTAGGGTTAACAGTGCGATATGGGTGTTGCAGGGGGTAGTTCTCCTAATGCAAAAACGTAGATTTTAATGAAAAATAATAGTTTCCAAAATTGATCCATAAAAGCTGTACTTTATCCTGAAAAGGGGGGATAAACGCCCTAGTATCAAGGATAATTCTATTTTGCCGTGGAAAGCAAACTCTCTTTACAAAAAAACAACAACAGTACAATTGCTAATTACTTCAAAGAGGGTAAAAAGTTGGACAGAAAACGTATTAATAATTGGGCAGTGACTTGACCGGATAATTGCATGCTGTAAAATCCCCCAAAAAAGGCTTCACAAATGTATCTAATTCTTAATAAACGTCCTATTTTTGCCAGAAATCCCAAGAAACCATTGGGAAATTAAAAATTTCACAAAGTTTCAGGCTAAACAAATGAATTTCAATTAACCTAGGAAATGACAACAAGCTACTGTTGTCGTTTCATGTGCAATTATTTGGTTCCTTGTTGGGTTTAAAATATTCAATAGCATATCACCCGCGAGGCGATTAGTTATCTGATTGTTTCGTACTTAGACAGGGAGATGATTCACAACAGTGCATTTTAATGTCAAAACATCCCAGCTCTCATTGAACCGTCAGATAAATAAATAGGGTAATTAACTTGAGTGAAAACAGATCTTTCTTCAAATATAAGTAGGCTATTTTTGAGGTGGATTCGTAGCCTATGCAAAAAGAATTCTGGAAGGAATCCACAACTAGAATTTTTTTTATCTGAATAGTCCAGTCAAAATTTTGAGATAGCATCCTGCTTTCTATGGCTCTAATGAGAGAAAGGTTAAGATGGCTAGGGCACGCTTTGCGGATGAAGGATGACAGATTACCGACGATTGTCCTTTTTGACCAGCGGTCTAGGGCTAAGCAGAAAGCTGGTCATCCACGGTTGGGGTGGGAGGATTTCATAAAGAAAGCTTTAAATGAAATGGGAATTTTCTGGGAGAGTGTAAAGAGGGAAGTTTTGAATATATTGGATTGGAAGAGGACTGAGCTTAGCCGTGTTGGCCTCAGAGGGCTTGGTGCTGCGGTAATTTGTTAGTAGTAGAAGTATTTTTTTGTTCAGAATAGTTGAAAGGCCGAACAATTATACCTTTCGAGATACCACGATCCTTCTGGGAATAGGTCTAAGTTATTAAATTTGCCCGTCGCTTACGTAGCCTATTACAGGGAAGTATACATACATTTTTTGAATGCGGGAGTATTTTCTGCAAGTGAAATTTTTTACGAGGAGAATTTCCCATGGCAGGTAAGTTACTAGGGGGTAAATTTCTCATGACAAATTTTACACCAGGGGAATTTGCTAGAATTCTTACACGAAGTTTTGCCGTAACACCACGATCCTCCTGGGAATATGTCTAAGTCATACCTTTTGTCTGTTGCTTACGTAGTCTTTTATAGGGAAGTATACATACATTTTATGAGTGGGGGAGATTTTCTGCTAGTAAAATTTTTCACGGGGAGAATTTCCAATGAGAGGGAAGTTTCTAGGGGGTGAAATTTTCAGGAGAAATTTAACACCAAGGGAATTTGCTAGAATTCTTATACGAAGTTTTACCGTAAAAAGCAGGGCGATGAGGGAGGGACAATCCCTTTCATATACAGAATATTTTCTGTTCTTTTTAAGTTGGAAGATATACTATCAACCATAAGTTGTCGAGCCAGCTCTTACTAGGTTTTATTTCTCGTTTAAATCTCTTTAATTGCATCTTCAAGATAGATCATTGGCAGGTGGTGAGAACTCCTTGATGTGGCTGAATTAGCGCATTGGATGTTTCCTAAATTTGTGAAGATACATTTGTTATATGGTTTTAAGATATATTAAATAAAAAAACATTTTTTTTTACTGAAAGTAAGGAGCGACATTAAAACTTAAAACGAACAGAAATTACTCCATATATGAAAGGGGCTGTTCTCTCTTCAATATCCCGCTCTTTACGCTAAAGTTTGACGCTTTCTCTCCACTCCATTTTTTAAAACATTAAAAAACTTTAGCGTAAAGAGCGGGGTGTTGAAGAGAGAACAGCCCCTTTCATATACGGAGTAATTTCTGTCCGTTTTAAGTTTTAATGTCGCTCCTTACTTTTGGTTAAAAAAAACTTGTTTTTTATTTATTTAATTTCTGAACGTTTTTGAATTACAGCATGTTTTGATTTTAGCTCTCCACACTGGAATAATTAAAACGAAATTTGCCTATATATATTTTTTTTTTTGGCTAAATGTTTTTCTCATAGTTTTGATCGGATAATTTTAGAGAAAAAGGAGCAGAGGAGGCCTAGTTACCCTCCAATTTGCGGCTACTTAAAAAGGCAACTAGAACTTTTAATTATTTACGAACGTTTTTGTAACTTACGAATTAACTTACGTAACGAACTTCTATATTCGTATGTTTTTACTACTTATATGAGGGGGTTCGCCCCCTCGTGAATACCTCGCTCTTCATACTAAAGCTTATATTGTATCCCAATTCCTTAAGAATGGCCCCTGAATCACAAAGACCGTAGAATAAATAGTTGAAAATACTAAAAATACTTTAGCGTAAAGAGCGAGGTATTAGAAGGAAGTGAACCCCTCATATGCGTAATAATTTCTGTTCGTTTTAAGTTTTAATGCTCCTCATTACTTTCAGTTGAAAAGTTTTTCATATTTTTTAAATGCTGGAAAATTCTGCGCCCCCTTCATGGAAATTCTCTTCCCCCATGGAAACTTTTCCCCACAATCGCTCAACCTCCCCCAACCAAAAAATTCACCTGAAAGCATCAATACACTTCCCAAAAACCATTACTACATGTAAACACTGGTCAAAGTTTGTAACTTACAGTCCCTCCCACGGGGACTATGGGGGAGTAAGTCGTCCTCAAAGACATAGTTATTAGGTTTTTCGACTAAGTTGGATAAAATGGCTATCTCAGAATTTTGATGCGGTGAATTTAGGAAAAAAATGAGCGTGGGAGGAGGCCTAGGTGCTCTCCATTTTTTTGGTCACTTAAAAAAGGCCCTAGAACTTTTAATTTCCGTCAGAATGAGTCCTCTGGCGACATTCTCGGACCACTGGGTCGATACGATCACCCCTGGAAAAAATACAGCAAAAAAAAACGAAATTCAACATTTTTGTAGATAGTAGCTTGAAACTTCTACTCTAGGGTTCTCTGATACGTTGAATCTGATGGTGTGATTTTCGTTAAGATTGTATCACTCTTAAGGGGTGTTTTCCCCTATTTTCTAAAATAAGGCAAATTTTCTCAGTCTCGTAACTTTTGATGGGTATAACTAAATTTGATGAAACTTATATATTTAAAATCAGCATTAAAATTCGATTATTTCGTTGTAACTACTGCTATATAAAATTCCGTTTTTAAGAGTTTCGGTTATTATTGAGCCGGGTCGCTCCTTACTACAATTTGTTACCATAAACTGTTTGATTAAATTTGTTTTAAGCATTTGAAATTCACTCATGTGAGCGTCTTCACCTCAAAGCAGCCCAGTCTTCAAATGACAGCTAAATCTTTCATTCAGAAAAGGGGCGGATCCAAGGAGGGCACGGGAGCACCCCCCCCCATGACATGATGTTGTATTTTTGGTTGGGACAGCTTGCTCTGGTTTGGGCCTGGACGAAAGTGATTTTTCTTTGTAATTGATTTTTAATAGTTGAGTTTTTCATAAATTTTTCAATATTAAGACTGTTTTTTTTTTGTAAACCAGTTTGAAAGAAGATTTTAGTCACTTTGTGCAGTCTTTGTTAAGTTTTACTAATGTCGCATACCGCCAAAAATTATTTAATTAAATTTAGGTTTATCAACGGAATCTGTCCGTATTACTGCAAAAGCCAACTGCAAGGCGAAGATCTTCATTTTGTAGTAACAAGGAGGAGAAATTAAAATCATAACTTCTTTTTACTGTCAAAAATTTGTTTTTGAGTCTGTCTTGCTATGGCACTAAGGCAAAGAAATTGATAGGCCTATCATTACTTTTTTGGTAGTCTGTTTTGGTTTTTTGGGTTTGCTTGTTTTGCAAAGAGGGATGGCTTTTACAACACAGCCTAGTAGTTTTTTAGCGAATTTGTATAATAGAAAATAAATGCACGAGAAGCGCAAAATTTATTAATTTAAGTTTTTGTGAGAAATGATGGCCACTTTACTGCCTATTTTCATCTAATCAAAGCTCCGCATTATACAACATATCACCTCCTCTGTTCATCTTAAAACATTAAAATAAAGGCCAAACTCTTTAATACTTTAGACTATTTCCTCTACCCTACAACGCATAATTGTTGAGGTTCCCTTTATTTTGCGGGCATTTTTTTGTTTGCAAGTTTATCTAAGCAACCTATTATGCCCTCCCCCAAAGAAAATCCTGGATCCACTATTTTCTCTCTGAAAATCGAATTTAAAATAACAAATTTCAAGACATTAAAATGTCTAATAACCAGACAAAGAGCCTAAGTCATAGATCTCAGCAAAGAATATCTAAACAGGTTTTTCGGAAGTGACTCAGAAATAGCAAGTCTCTGACTTGAGAGACCGAGTATTGGGTGCTCGAGAGACCGAGTATTGGGCATGTTGCAATCCAATCAAAGATTCTGCCCGGGATTTAGTCTGTGACCGACAACCGGTGGGTTTACCCTATATAAAAAAAAAACAAAAAAAAAAACAAGGTTTATTAAATAAACATAGAATACAGACCTTGCCCTGCTGCCCACAGGGCTCATGGACTAATATGCTTTGCTCTATAGGTAATATTACCTGTGAGCAAGCTCATTTTATGCATCTTTAGTTTGCCCCATGGAGGAGGAGGGTCAACCAGAAATGGATGTGCTACTAGAATTAGTATTTCTAAATGCTGTAAACTGGAATGAAACTAAACATTTACCAAAAGAACTTGGGGTTTTAGCCTACCATAATAAATCCAATGGCTGATAGGAACTTCCTGTTATTAAAACTTTTGATTTTGCTGCATTTGAGAGGTCTGGCTTTGATTTCCTCAAATAAGATCTTGCGCTTTCAATGGTTTCTTCACGATATTTACCTGATACACACACAAGGTACACAAATCTTGAGAAAGCTAAGCTATCAAGTTCTTGGAACCTTAAAACATTTTTAGAAAAAGAAAGCTGAGCTTCTGGTTCAGTTTTAACAGTTGTCTCTGAGTTTAGCAGTTTCAAATGGTATATACTATCAGAAACTGGAAATGGAAAATGGCAAGTATCAAACTGAACATAATGTTGAGATATGGTAAATCTTGCAATTTGACATTTTCCAGTGCTTGCAATGATTCTAAGTGAGAATTCTCTCTTCATTCTGAGTTAGATGAGACAAATTTTAAAACATGATTCAGATTTTATAACCAAGAGCCTTCTTTTTTTAAGCAAGGCGTATATTGCATTCTTCAAGTTTAAATTGTTTTGCTAGATTTTATTACAGTAATAAATAATCTCACAGAAAAGAATTCAAAGTATTACAGATAAAACCTATAACTGAAAAAAACTGCAATTTTTTTACATATAGTCGTAAAACTAAATTGCATATTCAGTTGCTTGTATTTTATTACATTTTCAGGCTTTTATTTTATTACAACCTACGAACCGTTTTTGTTTTCACAAAATTATAAAAATTCAAATTGCATAATGGCGTTGAGAGGCTCAGTGAAAAATTCCCTTAAATTGAGAGCTATTAATGGTGCTTGTCGCTTCAGAAGCTCACAAGCAGCTTCCCTTGTCTACGAAACACATAATGATGTAGATAAGCCTGAGTCAAAGAAATCATATAGCCAACTTGACACATCTTTTACTGACACTGTTGCAGCGTATAAGAGCAAGAGCTTTAGTGAACTTTTACGTTCATATCTCGTCTTTTCACTATGTTCTTCAAGTACACTTGTGGAAAACAACATGAAAGTTAGTATTTTTAATATTATATAGATTTAGATAATTCTCTAGTAGCCTAGGCTATAGACAAGAAAAAGAAAAACAATTTCTTTCTTAACAAAATTCTGGTGTTCTCAAAGCAAGTGGGATAGAAGCCTAACATTGGGGACATTGAGAAGGAAGCAATTTTTACTTCTGGATATGTCTGTGCAGAAAAATGTAGACAACCCAGCACATTTTGAACAGTTTCCACTGTAACCATTCAAACCTATTACTAGCAAGGGTGATTTAAGGTTATCTCCCCCCTCTTTATTTGCTAATAAATAGCCCAAATTATATATGGTAAAGTTCTAGACAATCTACTTTTGCTAGGATATCTTAAAAGGGGTTAGGTTAGGAAAATGAAACTTTTATTGATAGATCTTGCATTAAAATATGTCCTGGGAAGGTATCTTGAAATGCCTACCTCCACATCTTCTTCCTCTAGAGAGTACTGACCCTCAATGACCTGTAAAAATCATTATTTTTTAAAAGTGAAACCTTGTGAAATAGATCTTCTGCTTAAATAGAGTAAAAAAAAAGTGTTTTTAGTTTCACAACTTTGCTCATGCTTCAAAGATCTGCAAATATTGCCTATTTCCTAAATTTAGAAGAAAAAAAAACCCAATGAAATGTGTAGCATTTGACTATTTATAGTTTATTTATAAACCCAAGCACCTAGAACAAAATACAAAATATAAGCACAAGCAAGCAATGTTAGGCACAACATAAGCATAAACAAGCGGGTAAGTCCATAATGCTGCATCTCCCTTCTTTTCATGAATGGCAGTCTGCCTACAAATCCAGCCTCTTAGGTGGCCTAACCACTCTGCCGCTGTGGGTGTGCAGCATCACCTTTGATGTAGTGGTAAGGGATTTAGTCCCTGTGGCTGGGCAGTCGGGAGCGGCATTTTCAGGAGTAGGCACAATGGTTGGTGGGACAAGGGGTGGGTCAGAAGGTTCACCTTCTTCTCTTGGTAATTGAACATTTCTTGACAAGGTTTTGATGTCTGTGCAGATTGGCTGGGGTGATTTGGTTAAGATGGGCTGGGATATCTCATTGCTTTTGTCATGTGTGGTGGGCAGGATTCTGACCTCTTCCTTGGCTACAGGAAAGGAATGGCGGGAGATATGGACTCTATTTTGTTGCAGCCTGGAACCGTCTTCTGTGTCCACTACGTATGATCTGGGGTTCTCATGGCATGATATGATTTTTGCTTTTGTCCAGGGGCTGTTTGTTTTCTTCTGGATAAAAACTTGGTCTTCCAGTTGAGGTTCATGTAGCAGTTTTGTGGTCTTATCGTGATAGTGTTTCTGTCTTTCCTGTTCCTTCAATCTGTGTTGTAGGAAGGTCTGAAGGGGGGTGACTCTTGGTTTTAGCTGGTTGTATGCTGATGGTAGGACTGACCATAGCTGGCAGCTCATGAGGAGTTGAGCAGGTGAGGCATGGCCGTCAACTGGGCTGTTTCTATATTCTAGAAGTGCAATATGTGGGTCGTTTCCACTTTCTTTTGCTTTGGTTAGTATCTGTTTGCAGGTTTGTACTGATTTCTCCACCAGACCGTTTGATCTTGGATAGATGGGGCTGGAGGTTTTCAGACTAATTCCCCACTCTTGCGCAAAATCTTGGAACTCTTGTGAGAAAAGTTGTGAGCCGTTGTCTGAAGTTATCAGCTGAGGGAGTCTGAAACGTGCAAAGTTGGCTTTCAGTTTGTCGATGATTGCGGTTGATGTCTGACTTGACAATTTGTCTATTTCAAAGTATCTGCTATAATAGTTGGCAATGATGAGATAGCAGGTCTTGTTCCAGTTGAAAAGGTCAATGCCAATGTGTTGCCATGGGAGTGAGGGCGGCTGGTTGCTAATCAATGGTTCCTTTTGATTATTTGCTGCAAATTTAGCACATGTTTCACATTTCTGGACAAAGGACTCAATGTCAGCATTCATCCCTGGCCAGTACACAATCATCCAGGCGTGCTGTTTGGTTTTGTCAATCCCAAGGTGTGCTGAGTGTAGCTGATGAATTATGTTGGTTCTGAGAGGATGGGGTACAACGATTTGTCGACCTTTCAAAACTAACCCATTGTGGATTGCTAGTTTGTCTTTGATATTCCAGAATCGAACGGCATCTGTTGGGCACAACTGGCATGTACCGGGCCATCCTTTGAGTATGAGTTCTTTGACTGCCTTGAGTTGAGTGTCTTTTTCTGTCTCGCGGCATATTTTGTCTAGTTTGGAGTCACTCACTGGCAAGGATTTCATCACTGTATGCACAAAAACTTTAATGTCATTCTGCATTTTGGTATCAACGTCTGGCAGGTGTAGTTGAGAGAGTGCATCTGGGACTGGGATATCTGACCCCAGGCTATAGTGTACTTTGATGTTGTATGGCTGGATCTGAATCATCATTCGCTGTAATTGTGCTGGTGCTGTATGGAGTGGTCATGATAGGATGGTCTCTAATGGGCAATGATCTGTTGTCACAATGGTTTTTCTTCCATAGATGTAGTGATGGAAGTGTTTGCACCCAAACACGATTGCATACAGTTCCTTCTCTAGTTGAAAATAGTTCTGTTCAGTTGTGCTAAGGGCCAAGTCCAAGTCCATGCTTTGAAGCGTCAACCTTGAGTTTGACCACTTTGCATTTATGGTTGAAGAAAGCTAGATTTTCTGAAATGCAGCTCTTGATCTCTTTCATACTTGCTTCATGATTGGTTTCCCATCTGAAATCGCTCGCTTTAGTAAGATCTCTCAGTGGCTTATTTTTTGAGGATAGTTTGGGTATGTATTTTGATAGGAAGTTGAGCATTCCTAGTAGTGTCTGTAGCTCTTCTTTAGACTGTGGGCTTGGCATGTCTTGTATAGCCCTAATCTTTTCTGGGTCTGGTTTTATCCCATCTCTGCTAATGATATGTCCAAAGTACTTGACTTAGTCTTTGGAAAATTTGCATTTTTCACTGTTGAAGCAGATTCCTTTTTCTCTGGCTCTTCTAAGAATGGCAGATAGTCTCTGGTCGTGCTCCTTGCGGTTCTTTCCATATACCAGAATATCATCTACAAGTATTCTGATACCTTCCAATCCTTCAAACGTCTCTTCCATTTTTCTCTGGAACTCGTCATGCGCAGACGCTAGGCCAAAGGGGTATCTCTTCCATCTGTATCGGCTGTAGATAGTGCTGAAGGATGTATAGTAGGAGGATTGTGTGGAAAGTGGGAGTATCCAGTAGCCTGAGCAGGCATCAAGCCTGCTGAATACTGCTGCTCCATCCAGTTCAGCAACAGCATTGTCGAAAGATGGGACCAGATAGTAGGGACATTTTATCGCCTTGTTCAGGTCAACAGGATCGATGCATAGTCTCACACCACCATCTTTTTCTCCACCATGACCATGGCATTAACCCAGTCTGTTGGCTCACTGACCTTTTCGATGATATTGAGACTTTCTAGGCATTCCAACTCGGTCTTGAGCTTCTGCTTTAGGGCTAGCCGTATTTTCCTAGCTGGATGTACTGTGGGTGTTGCATTGTCTTTTAAGTATATTTCACACTCTGTTTTGAGTTTGCCTATACCCTTGAAAACATCAAGATATTCGCTGACTGGTGATTCTTCAATGTTCAGAACAAGCTTGATCAGGTTCATGTCTTTGCTTGCTTTAAACCCAATTATAGGTGTGGTGTTTGACTCAACCACATAAAAGGTGAGCTGCTGTGTAGGCCCATTTTTGTAGCTGCAGACTGAATGTTGAATGTTGCAGACTCCTACATAGGTATTGTCAATCCACAGTAGCTGGTGAGGTGTTGCGTGGCTTTCAGCAGCTTTGGCTTTGGCGACAGCTTGTCCAGGTACTGTGAAGGTAGGATGTTGACCTGAGCACCCGTATCGATCTTGAAATCAATGTGGATCTGCCCACAAGCAGAAATCTCAGCAAAGATTTCATCCTTGCTTGAGTCCTTGTTGATGGCATACAGGAACACCTCTGTTTCTTCCTGGTTGTACAGGTCACTGGTGAATGCTGGAGTGTTTGTGGCCTCATTTCCAACAATATTCACTGCCTTACTTTTGCAGACTTTTGCAAAATGGTTCTGTCTTTTACACTTGGCACATGTTATCCCTTTTGCAGGACACACATGCTGGGGTGAGTAATTTCCGCCACAAAAGTAACACTCTGTCTTTTTAAGTGAGAAGCTGGAGCAACTCTTTGCAACAGCATCCACTTCTTGTTTTATTTCCTTTTGTTCAAATGTCTTTAGTTGTGCTTGGGTTGACTCGTGAGCTTGACATATTGTGACAGCTTGGGCCAGAGTAAGGCTGTCACCAATGGCTAATAGTTTTTCATGTAGTTTAGGATTTCTGACTCCACTAACTATTTTGTCTCTTACCATCTCACTTTCACTTAAGTATCCACATGGTTTAACTAGAATCTTGAGGTCTGTTATGTATTTGTCAGTACTTTCTGTGTCGTTCTGGTCTCTTTTCTGAAAAACATAGCGGGAGAACACTTGATTCTTTTTGGGGGCAGCATAGTCTCTAAACTTCTTGAAGTAGATCTCGATTTTGTCCTTCTCTTCATCCGCAAGCTCAAAAGTGCTGAAGATTTCTCTGCCTTGTGCACCAACCCAGATTAAGAGGTAGGCACATGCTACTTTCTCAGACTTGTCAGCAAGGGGGCCTTGGCACATGAGCTTTGTGTGGTTTTTGAATGCAGTCCATTCTGAGTTCTGACACCATGACATCATTCTGAGTTCATGACGTCTGACACCATGTAGCATTTGACTATTTATAGTTTATTTATAAACCCAAGCACCTAGAACAAAATACAAAATATAAGCCTAAGCAAGCAATGTTAGGCACAACATAAGCATAAACAAGCGGGTTAGTCCATAATGCTGCAAAATGGCTTCACAAGGCATGAAATCATAATGAATTTCATAATAAGATGAAATCACAAAGCATGCAAGTGAGCTATTGAGTTTTTATACTGACAATCAAGAGCCTATGATAGAAACCTTCTTGGTACAAAATCCTGATGAAGGAAACATCATTCTAACTGACATTAGCAAGATTTTTCATCATTTTAATGCAGTTGATATCTGTCCAAGTGTTGACATTGCCTTAAGAATGGTGTCTGCCACAAACTGCTCAAGAGAAAGATTCTTCTCCACCCTTCATTAGGCAAAGAACTATTTAAGATCTTCAGTCAGACACAACAGGCTGACATTATCCCTGCTCACTACTGTACAACAGCTGACTCAAGAGATGCTGTGCAATGATATCATAGACACTTTTGCATAAAAAAAAACAAAACAAGAAAGAAGGCCATATCCATTGGCTTTTAAGAAAAATAGCTCTATTTAAAAAATAATGTATACATGTATTTATGTATTGCTATCCACCAATGGATTAAACTTACTTCCAATACCTTGTTAGTTTATTTAAATTACTTAATACCCCCAACATATAAATATTCAATTCTCAAATTATTATTATAAGTGATGTCATTTTGCAATTAAATAAAAATTGTCATAATAAAGATTAGGCTATTATCTTAAAAAAAATTGACCCTCCTTCCTGTGGTATGAAAATAGAGCAACAAAAATGCTAGGATCTAGAAGCAACTAAGCTTTAATTGGACCAGTATAATGTTGATTTGTCAAAATCCCAATAGGTATAAATTTGTCAAGTAGGCAAATTTTTAAGACTTAGAAATCAGAAGAGGGTTAACATAGCAGCTTATGGAACCTTACTGGAGTTTGTTTTGGCCCTGGATTCATTACTGAAAGTTTCATTTTCCTAACCTAACCCATTTTCAAGATGACAAAAAGTAGCTTATCTGGTGCTTTACCTTATATATTACTCATGTTCTTCCCATCTCTTTATTTTGTCAGTGTTGTTTCAATTTATAGATTGAAACAAGAGTTACACATGGTAAAAGGCATAGGAAATATATATTTTGGGCTATATATTTACAGATTGACTGCTGGTGACTGTGTTTTATAAGTAAGAAAAGCTGAGATCCAGTCCACAGGGTCTGCATTAATTCCACATGAGATGAATTTTATGTTCAAGTGTAGATGTGGAACTTTACCTTAAATTGCAGCTAGGGGCAATATAAGAATTTCTCCTTGTAGAGTGCCAGAATGGTGACTTGAGTTGTATACGAAAATCATTAGTGACCAGGTGCTGTTCCATGTTGAAGCATCCCAATTGTGTTTACACTCCCTGGAGGACCACTCAGCATCTAGTCTTTGTTTGAAACAGCAGTAACTGTTTCATTAGATTCTTTGTTCCAACTGTTGACAATGTGTGATGAAAAGAATTGAGTGTAGACTCTAGATATTGTAGACTGCTTGACAAGTTTCAGGTGATGACCTCTAATTTTTGAGTTGGTACTAACAGTAGAGGATAATGCTGGGAGAATCATAGCCCTCAATAATTTGTAGGCTAAAATGACATCCCCTCTTTCTCCTGTAAACAAGTGTAGGTAGATTCAATTTTGATAGTCTGACAGATTAGGAAAGCTCCTGCATGCTTGATATCACTTTAGTGGCATGTCTCTACACATCTTACCTTAAATTACAACTTGGAGCAATTGAAGGGTTTTCCATCCTGTAGCATTGCTCAGCATTTCTTCAAAAATTGCCATGTGGATTGATTTGGAATTGTTTTGAATATTGAGTTGGTTTTATTGACTAGGGTTTATTTTCTGGTCTGGGACTCCAAGGTGTCCCATTCCAGCCTCCATTCCTTATTGCTCCACTCTTTGTCAAGTGAGACTTTGAATTCTTTGACGGTCTTACTAGATACAGTATGATTGCTCAGGGAGTTCCACTGGTCTACTACCTGGTTGTTTAGGAAGTGATGACATTCCTTCCTCTGAGCGTTGACCTTTATGAGCTTCTTAGAATGACCCCTTGTCTGCTGTGATGAATTGATGAAGAAGAGACCATGAATTGGATTGTTGTGAATCAATTTGTAAGTTTTAATCATGTCACCCCTTTTTCTTTGGTAAGTCATACTGCATAAGTTCAGAGTTTGCAGTCTCATTGGGTAAGGAAGATGTTGGCACCTGTCTACTATCTTTGTTGCTCTCCTCTGTACTTTCTCCATCATGTCCTTGTCCACTTTGTAGAAGGGAGATGCAATTGACATGCCAGTTTCTAGCCTTGGTCTGACAAGACTTTTGTATAGCTTGGTGATTTTTTGTGGAGATCTAGTCGTGATTGTTCATTTAATTGTCCCTAAAGCATGGTTTGCACTAGCTACAATCTTTTTAGTATGACTTTGAAACTTTAACTGGCAGTCAACTATGACACCCAAGTCTCTTTCCTTCTGTAACTGCAACTAGGGGTTCTCTTTGACCAGTTATTTGGTTTTGCATGGTGTAAATATGTTTTTGATTTTTATTGCCAAAATGTAAAACTTTACATTTACTTGAGTTAAATTCAAGTAGCCATTGTCTAGCCCAGTCATAAAGCTTGTCGAGATCAGCTTGGATTGAGGCAGCCTCCGCCCAAGATGATGCTGCCCCAATGAGCTTAGAGTCATCTGCATAGAGTGTGAGAAGGTTTTGGAGTATTTCAGGAGCATCATTGATATATGTTGAAAAGTGATGGCCCAAGCATGGTTCCCTGGGGATCTCTGCTAAGAACAGGTATAGGTGATGATAGTACACATACTCCTTTATCATTAATAACAGCAACTCTTTGGGTTCGTTCTCTCAGGAAGTCTACAATCCATTCAATGATGTCCAAGTGGATGTGACAAGCTTGAAGCTTTCTTTTCAGCCTTAGGTGTGTGACTTTGTCAAATGCTTTTGCTTGATCCAACAAAATCAAGGGAAAATATAGGGAGGCAAGAGACATTCCAACTTCAGTTTTGTCAAAGAAAGTTCCATCATTTTTGCAAGGTCAAGCAGCAGACATCCACAGGTAGGCTCTGATGAATCAGGTCTGTCATAACATCATAAGTCTCCAGCAAATTTGTTTCTGCTGACTTTCTTGGTGTAAAACCATGTTGGCTGGTTGATAGTATCCCATTAAGTTCATGATGCTTCCATCAGCTTGGAGCAATCTAAGGATTTCCTCATTTACCACTTTTTCCAGGATTTTAACAATGGCAGAAGTTATACTTAAATAACCTGTGCTTATTTAAGTATTGAATAACTACACTTTTTCTGCATAGGCTATTCCTCACCAACACTGCTCTTAAGTCTACAGTCTATTTACATTATTTCTTGTGCTTCTTTTGTATTTCATCAGCTTCATGGCAATCTTCAACAAACTCCCATGTTTATTTCTGATTCACCTCCATATAGCCTCTGTTCTTCATATAATATCTGTATTCCACCTACCCCTACTATTCACTCAAATTTCAATCCCTCATTGCTTGTCAACAGGTCTGGAATTCAGTACAGAGATGCCACTCGTTTGGGACTTTTAAAAGGATTCTTAAGGATCATTTAGTAAAGAATCGAACAGAATAGCTTCTTTTTTCTTTTTTTTCTTTTCCTCTGAGGAGTTGATGTTCCCTGAGTGTTTGTTCATGGTGTATGGTTGTCCTCTCTGCACTTTGACTCCCAGGCCTCAGGTATGTTCTCTTTTTCATCTTATATGTTATTTGGCTATTGTTCTCTTTTTTGGTTGTTGCTTATATTGTATTTTTTGTATCCCTGGCCATGGAGCCTTTTGAGGGGGAATAAGAGTATTGTATTTCCATTTTGTAGTTATTGGTGAATAAAACTCTGAAGTAAGAATTGTTTTCTTATAACATTTCCCTCTCAGTATCTCCTATTCTAAGCTTCTACTGAAGATGGTAAAACTGGGAAAGTAAGTTTATGTTAAAGTATTGAAATTAATAGAAAAAAAAAGCAATACAGCCTACTATTCAATGTTCTATACAAATGTAGGCTAATAATCACTTAGCCTAGACCTACTATTTCAATTACATTAATGTAGCCCAGGCTAGTCTTAAAAAAAAAAAAATTCAAATTAAACTGCCATGCAAAACCCTTGAGCTAAAATTCCACAGAGGTGAAAGGGTATTTTCTATCATAGTGCCAAAACTGTTTTTTGGCCATCAATTTTATGATTTGATTACAATTTTTCAGAAACCATAGCCTACATAATCCATTTTTCTAAATTTAGTTTTCAGTAGAACATAATTTTAAGGAAATAAAAGATTTGTAATTTCCAAGCCAACTGTAGCCTAGTAAAGGTTAGAAAAAAGGTTTTGGCCATATTCAAAACTTGCAATATCCTTTTGAATTTCATAAGACTGTGCCATTTTGCAGGTAAGTATGAAAACTGCATTTAATTTTCATTGGTGACGATCTAGCCTTAGCCTATTTATGAAAATAAAATATCCAGAAGCTTGTAGACCAAAGAAAAAATTATAAAATTGGCAACCCTTGTTCTTTTAGTCTTGCAACTACTTCATCATAAGGTAACCTAAGTTTAGAGTCTCTCCTATTACTTAGCTAGGTAAAATATGAACATGTCAGTTGATTTGTTTCTGTGCTTCTTTTATAAATTTTATTCTGAGTTCTTAAATGGATCCTTAAAGTGACACCTTGTTCCTTCTAATTTGCCATGGTTACCTAAAATTCTGAAAACTACTTAAAAAAAAAAATACTTCCCTATATCAATAATAAAAGTGCATAGATTTACTTAACCCTCCTTCCCCATCATGGACAAATATACATTCCACTTTAAGCAGATGCCCCTTTATTTTTTAGCTTAGCATGATTCTTCTCTTCCTGCCAATTGATTGGCATTTGATGTAAAATAATAACAAAGAAAATAGTCACTCTATGATTTTGAAAATATAGTTTAAATATGCAGAATAATCTACTAATCCATGAGGGGAGGGGTTGGGTCAGGAGTGCACTTGGGTTTTGAGTTTGGAGGGGAGATTAAAGGAATAGACCAACAAAATTGTCCTATGTACTGACAAATGTGGTCACATAAGCTAAATTCCAAGGTGTTGGCACTGAATGTTGACACCTTGGAATTAGAGGCTAAGTGAAGCAGTGCATTTTTAGGATGAGATAGGTGAAGCAGTGCATTTTTAGTATGAGATAAGTAAGAATTTGTGGTTATTCTAAGTTAATTTTTAGAATGTTTGGTAACCATTTTTTAATAAGGAACAAGGTGTGACTTTAAGAGCTGCAAGTAAGACTTACAAAGGAAAGCAATGAAAATATTAGAAAGAGCATAGAAAAATGCATCTAGTTGTATGCCATGGCTCATTGGAGAAAAAGCCAAGATAGAAAGTCTGAGTGAGAGGCAAAGCTGATATAAGCCTTTTTCAGGATTGTATAAAAATGATGTCATTTTCACTTGTTGTTAACTAACTAGCTGATTTACACTATCTACCTAACTAAATAACAGAAAAACTGCAAATTAACCACTTGTAATTTTCAAAGTACTTTTACAAATATTCACATTGAGTTTTGAATTTTTTTTTCAAAAAAAAAAGAAAGAAGAAATTAAGTTTTTTTATAAGTTGTTTTGATTTCTAAGCTGTCTTTTGTGGATCTACCTGAGAGGAGAGATTGCACACTAAGTCATATTTTATACATTGAAGACCTCTAAAATGTTATCTAAGGTGAGAATTGTTCAAAAATCTACTTTTGGTGGCTGGCATTACCCCCCCCCCTCTCCAGAAACAACCCCCATGGAAAATACCCCCAAGGAAAATAAGGATTTCCAAATTTGAGAATTTTATTTGAGTTTTTTTTTTGTAGTGGGAAGGAACTTTGGTACTTATGTATTATATGCTACTCACTCAAGTTCATGCCATGTAAAACTCGAGAACAAACCATTTTATTTGTTACTTTGAAACAAATCTGGGCTATATATTTGCACATTAGGGGGGCGGGGTGATGTATAGTGGGTCCATATGCAAATTGTGTTAAATACAGTTATTCTGCAAATTGTGAACTAAAGGTTGTTTTCTGACTTCAAACTTTCCAAATACTTTACCCCCCCCCCTCTTAGGTACAAATATATAGCCCAAATTATATATTTCCCATGTAGGCTATCTGTCACTTGTCTTTGTCTTGTCTCATGCTAAGCTGAAAGAAACCAGTTTGTTCTCATGCTTTATACAGTGTAAACTTGAGTGAGTGGCATTTAATGCACAAGTACCAAAATTCCTTCCCCCCACAGAAGAAAAAAAAAGCTCAGATAAAATGTTCAAATTTAGAAAATACTATTTTACGCTGGGGATATTTACCAGGGGGGGGTGTAAATGCCTTGAACTGTACTTTTATGTCTAGCAATGTGCAACCCCTTCTATTTTGCAAAATTTAATGCCTCGATTAGGCTAATCAAGTTGAATACTCCATAAAATATCCTAAATTAATAGATAATAAAATTAGAAGACACATATAAACTTAAGTTCTAGTGGTTGTACTTGTGTGCTAAAATGATTTTTTTTTTTTATTTATTTTTTTTTTTTGCATTTCTGTAAGATTTTGTCTGGTTTTTCCTGCAAAATCATGCATCATAACTGGGCAATGGCACTGAATCAGTTAAATCCTAAGTCTAAGTAAAATTGATCTTATTCCTGCTCTGTAATATATATTTACTGTCAAGAAAACTTCTTGGAATTAGCTCAGATATAAAATCATTTAAATATATGAATTTCCTTCACTTAGGCCGCTAAATTTTAGTTTCTGAACTAAAATACTATCTAAAAGATAAAAATACCATTCACTGCCCCTTTCAACACTTCCCCAGTATAGGCTACTAAGTGATATCATTGCAATATATATCCCCTCCCCTTCCCCTACTGCCGGCTATAACTCTAGGGTAAAGGGTAAGGTACTAACTAATATAATTTTTACTTTAGTGTGAGGTAATAGACCTTTTTCTGGGCAGGTTCCAGTTGGTATAGCCCTATTTTATTGGTACTTCATATGCCAAGAGCATCTTTTTGGTTATTTTTTAAATTATTTGCTAACAACAAACTTTTCTGTCTTGCTTCAGATTTCAATGACCTTATTTTATAATGTAATAGCTGTTCCAAACATGAAATCCATTTATTGTTAAAATTCATAGTACAGTCTGTAAGTTTGTGCATATGATTTATTTATATTTATTTTAACTTGAATTTCAGTTGACTTTTAATATGCAAATGCTCAGGACCATTCTGCCCATCAGTGGTACCAAGCACAATTAATCTTGATGCTCCACTGGAAAGTCTTACTACTAGAAAATCTTGTTTCACAGTAATTGAAAATTTCAAGAAAGATTTTGGATGAATCCCATGAAAAATTACCATCCTTGCACAAAATGGGCATTCAAAATACAGTATTTGCGCTATGCTGCTCAAATGCAGAATTTTTTCTGTGAAGATCTCTTCAATGTCATTTGATAGAAAAAATTCATACTAATAGTAGGAGAAAAAATTGGTACAAAAATGGTTTCTTCACCATCCGGACCGGAAAAAAAATGCTTAACAACATATCCAAAATCTAAATCTATAGCTCGATGCGAAATTGTTTTTTTTAATGTTTTTTTTATTTATTTTCTCAAAAACCGGGAAAAAAAATTAAAAACGTAAACTGTAATGTTTTACACATCTTTTTAGATCAGCTTTTGGCTCTGAATTCATTTCTGATACTCATTTCGTTACCTGACCAAAAGAAAAATATTTATCAGCAAAAAAAAAAAAAGGGGGAAAAAAACTGTGTCTTTGAGGAAAAAAACTCTTACCAGCGTTGTAGTCTATTTGGCTATGTAAACGAAAGGCTTAGAAAAAAAAAGACTAAACAACAATAAACAGGAATGACGAAACACCTCAGCGCCAAACACCATGAGACAAGGTAGGTTCTAACTTAATGTGTTCAGAGAAAAGCTTTTATCTTATTTTTCAAATATATAAAAATTGCACATCATCAAAATATAGGAAATAGATTTTTCATCATCACAATTAACTGTTATTCTTCTTCACTAAGTTCTTCTTCTTGAAACTTCGAATTGTTGCACGAGCTTCCCTTACAGGTACGGCAGGCTGTAGTACACTCAAGTCCGTTTTTCTTACAGGTACACTTTTCACTATCACAGCCGTCAATACGACACGAGCATTTGATAATTTTCAGCAGCTGAAACGGAGTGGCAGGGAGATCTGTTTTTATTGGCGCAAAAACTTCGTTATCCTGCAGTTTCCATCCCAGGCGTAAAGGGTCTACTGGGTTACCGAGCCAGATTTGAACTTGGCAGTAGACACGTAGCGAGTGGTACTTCGCTGCTGCCTGAGTCGATGGCAGTTCTTGTGGATGCACGAAAGTGGTGGCAGTGCTCACTTTTCTGTGAAAGATTAGCTTTCTGGCAGTGTCCAGGTTCAAAACATCAGGGCAACCGTACAGTATCAACAATGCTCGTTCTCCTGATGCCACAATATCGTCAAGCGATGCGAGCTTGTCGCCAAATATAGCAAGCGCTGTCCCTGAAACTCTTGTTGGAAAGTAGCAGCTGAACGGCTTTGCCCTTTCCTATTCCGTAAAGGTGAGAGGTTGTGTCACAACCCAGCACGGCATGACAGAACGGTATCAGATTGCTGACATCTGTTCCTAGCTTCTGCTTCATCTCACTAATATTCCAAGATGAACTAGTACCGCCAAACTTAGCTTCAGGTGAGAAATATAAACGCCCGGAACGCGAATCTGATCGACTGATCAGAAGAACCAAGAAGTCAGTATCATCAGCAACCACGATTGTGTCTGTAAGACTAGCAGCTTCTACGGCTTTTTCTACAATCAGAACGTCGGCGTCTCCTTCCGAGTGGAAAATTCGGAAACCAACGGCTTCCAAATGGTTGCCGAGCAGCTTCAGGAAACGTCCTTTGTTTGTCTTACATGAAAGAAACTCTTCTTTCTTCATGCAGAGGGTCATCTCTTCGGTGAAAAAGACTTGACTGCCAACCATCCTTGCTCGACGTAAATGGGTAGCATCTTTGATTGCTGGACCACCTTCATATCCGTCAAACACAACGATCGCACTAGGGTACCTTGCTTGTATGTAATGGACGTATGAAGCAAAGCTGACCTTGAAGGTTGACCCTACCTTCCATGGAACTCGATGTAGAAGAGAACCACCATCCAAGACGATGTTACACGCAGAAGCAGGTCTTGAGGGTGACTGAGTCTCAATCCCGCAAGCCAGAAAGATCGCTTTTGCAAGCTCTGGCTTATTTGCATTTCTCATAAGGCCATCGCTTTCGAAAAGAGAAGGAGGAATCGTACAAAGTTCGTACTTGAAGTATTCTTCTCGGAGGTCAGTTCGTTGGGCTACTATTATAAACCGCTGGAAAAGGAGTGCCGGATCTATGTGCGCTACCACAGAGGACCCCGCCTTTTTGGCATTCATTAGGGTCACTTGGTCTTTTTGCTTGAAGACTTGCTCCTTCAAGGTTTTTCCCGTCATCTTACTTAGAATCAACTTTCCAGCCACATCGGCCTCGTCAACATTAACATCTTGGTAAGAAGTTATGCCGTTGGCAATGTTTCTAAGCTGATTGTCACCTCTGAACGGAGAAGATTCTCCGAAGTATCCGACGAGCTTCTGGGTATCGTCGAAGTCACGCTCCTTTCTACTGGAACTCATGTCGCGGTGCTGCTCACTTGTCGAGTAACCAATTTTTGTCAAATTTTGCATCAAGAGGTTGATCTCCAGGCATGCTGGTCTTGACAGAATCCAAATGGCTCTCTGCTGTTCTGTCATCCCACCTCCAGTTGTAAGACCGCCCGATGTTTTCAGACTTCTCATATACTCCTGCTCGATGACAAGATCTGCCGAGAGCCCAGCCCAGTGTCGCTCTGATCTTCTAATGTTGTGACCTCCCTGTTCAAATGCTTCGAAGATTGGTGGGTGACTAGTTTGAAGCTTAGCCATATCTTGCTGGTATATCCAGACCGACTTGACATAGAGGTTATGTCCAGATGCTGCTAGAAACGGAAGCATCTCTACTGCAGATTGTAGGTGCAAATCCCACAGGCCTAGTCTCTCGGCACGTATGAACTTAAGCAGTATCCCAACCATGTCAAGATACTGAAACCAGAGCTTCGCAGTTCTCTGAGTCAGCAGGTCTTGGCGTCTCTGCTTGAGAAAGTTTTCAAGTTGCTTGAGCTGGGGATCATGACTGAGATCTTCGGGTGGGAGGTATCCATCCAGTACGTTAGCGAAGACAGTAGACATGTCTAGAGACGTCAACGTCGCTTGCTCTTCTTCGAGGAGATGAGCATATATGGCCGAGCTCACGAGAATGTGAGCTCGAACAGCTCTAGAAATCGCTTTTCCAGAAAGAATGTGCGGCACTGCACCAGTCGTGTATACCAGTTCCAGAACCTCTTTCAGACCAGAACCTTCCATGAGGTGTCCTATGCATCCGACGAAACTCATCATCAAATGAAAACCGCCTAACTTGAGAACAATACTACTCAGCTCATTCGTCGTGTCGGACTTGAGGATCTTCATAGACTTCCACCAGAGCGGCTGGTCAAATGTGAGAACGGGTGTGAATCCGTAGGTTCTGCCTTGCGAAGCTTTAAAGCGCAAGGTTGAGTACAGGCAGGATTCGTTGCTAGACGGGAGGTCAATCATGGGCAAAACAAGACGCTTGCCTTGCTGCGAAGGTTTCCCGTTTCATGATGTATTTGGTTATAGAAAACTGACTGCGTGAATCCATTCCAGCTCGGCCTTGGGACATTCAGGAACCCGGTAGCTAACCAGAGCTGATCGAGTGAGGCATACGGGTCGTTGACTTTTTGCCAGGGATCTTCTCATATTGCACCTTTGAAAGCACTGTCAGCTTCCTTTTTGGGCTACTTCATCTAATGAAACTTCAACTCTCGGAATGGGCGATCGGCTGTTAATGAGAGGAGGCGTGACTGTTGCTAGCAGAGCCATCCCATGGAAAGTGTTTCTTCCGTCCATCGTGCAAACATCGTGATCTGCATTATCAGCTACATGCTGCACAGCATGTGCGGAGGTAACTCCTGCAAGGCTAGATTCATCATGGACTGATGCACAGCGTTTAAATTTCTGGACTTCAGCATAGGAGGAGCAGAATCCATGGCTGTGTAAAGTGTCAATAAGAAATCTAGACTTGAAATGGTGATCCAGTTGCACTGCTAAGCCTAGTTGCAGTGGACAAATGAGGGCACGCGGGCGAGCTGCTTGAACGATGGAATTGCCATCGGCAAGCACTTTGAAGGAAATATCGGTTCCAACGAATATTTCATCTAAGAACACCATTAGGCTATCAGGTAGAGAGCCTTCCAGCTGTTCTCCAGAAGAAATCTGCTTTGCGGTCATATATGATTCCTTCTGTGCTGGCAGTCCTTTGATACCACTTTTGATAATCTTTGCTGCTGCTCTAATAAGCTTGATTTTCTCACTCTCTTCGTTATCGGTTTTGTCCAAGTAATAAAAATTCTGGAGTATCGCTGATGCTTTTTCTTTTAAATCTCACCACGTCAGCCTTATCGTCAATAGTTGCAAATACTAGCTGGTCACTGAAATATTCCAGAAGCTTGCTCTTCAAGTACTTGTTACAGTACGGTTCAAGGTCTGTCCCATTCAAAAGCTCTCCCATTTTAACAACAAGTTCACTGACTGTACACTGTTCTTCGTCATTTTCTTCGAAAAAAGTAGCCAGCTTCAAAAACGCCTGATATCTTTCATCGTGACCTGGCCTCCCCCTTTTTGGACGTTTTTTATCTGGCTCAGTATCTTCGAGTATTCCAAAAAGTTCTTGCGTCGCAAATCTGGCTGGAAGGCTCTTATTTAATCGAAACATAGAAGAACAGGCTGCCTGATAAATGGCGTCAACTGCGTGCAGGTCTGACACTGCACATATTCGGCGGAAAACGTTATTTGACCAATCATCATCACGGCTTTTGCACACTGCCTTTATACTCTCTTCAAAGTCTTTAGTCCGAACCTTGTACCACTCGTGTCCTTTTCTGTGGGTAGTTTGGAGATTTATTCTCGTAGTGCAGAAAAAGCAACACTCTTGGAAGTTGAAACTTGGAGTCTGTGATCGGAGTACCACTTTTTCTGCTTCCGTCTTTTCTTGCAAGATTCGTCGTCTCTCATTCTCAATTTTCGACAGGTATATTTTGTTTGTGAAAGTCTTTCTGCAAGCAACATGGACTTGGTTCCTTGCCTCGACAGAGATGCTGGTACCTCTCGTTTTGCTAGCTTCATTGATCGCCGTAGCTCCTTTTTCTGCCAGTACCGACGATTCTGAGGTGTCTATTGAACGTTCACAAAGGGGACATAAAACTGCGGTCTCAGCCATCTAAAAAAGAGAACTGGGAATAAGTGAGCTGTTGGTGAATGTTACAACGAAAACCCTCATTCTGAACTGAAAAATTCGTGCTCCTCTTCGAAAAATACCCCGTGATCGTGTGTCGCTTGATTTTTTTTTTTTTTTTTTTTTTACTTCATACAAAAATAAAAACAAAACATAAAAAAGAATTAAATGATTAAACGTGATGTTTCTGTCTAATAAAAGAGCACAAAAACAATCGTTTCTTAAAAGGGAAACCATCAATAAACTACTTTTCTTTTCACGGTTCCTCATTCTCGGATTCTGGAAGTATCTAAAAAATAGGCGCAAAAAACGTGAAAAAAAGGGAATTTCGCAACGGGATGGAGATTTAGATTTTTGATATGTTGTACAGCTCTCTTTTCTGAACACAGTGGTGCAAAAATAATTTCTGTAAAAATTTTTCCTGGTTTGACCATTTTTTTTTCCGTATCTTTCCCCTACTATAAGTTATGTCACAGTTTGCTTGCAGCATAGAAAATCTCGTTTCTCTGAAACATAAGCATCATTAATGCCTATATTGAGTTAAAATTAAGAAAAATAAATTTTGTACTGTTTGTAAGTTAATCAATAAACAATCAAGAGAGATAAAACTCTACAAAAAGAAAACTTCAAACGAGACGTAAGTTAATCGGCTTTGGATTTGCTAATGCCTGGCCTGTGATGTGGAATAAAACTGTTCAATTGTGAATTTCATGTTGAGCAATATCAATGTGGCCACTTTATGAATTTTACTGTACGCAGTAAAAATTTCATTGGAAAATTCTTACTTTTATTATACCCTACTTGCTGAAAATTTTTGTACAAGACAAATTTGTGTTGTCCAGCTTAAATCTCAGCTGGCTTGTGAAAAACAAAGCTATTTGCTACTATGAAAATTGTAAAAATAAATAAAAATAATAATAATTAGAAGCAAAACATTCTGTAATTACCAAAAAATCATCTGCCAGTTTTGACTAAAGCCAATGTAAGAAAAGCTATTCACCCAATGAATAAGGAAGAAAAAAGTTTTCAGAGCACAGGATTGCTAGGTTTCAAATTGGCTGGTTTATTTGACATGCATGGTTTTCAGTTGACTGATTCATTTGGCGTTTCATGTTTTTTTTTATTATGGTTAGCTACTTGTGCACCACCTTACATGCAAAGGTTTGCTGATTTGGTTTTTTTTTTTTTTGTATCTTCAAATTTCGATATATTGACTATTTTTTAAACTGTTTGTGAGAAATAAGAACAAAAACAATTGCAAACCAGGAAAGTCAGCAAGGTTTTGTATATAGCCTAGGACTATGCATATAGCCTATAGCGTAGAAGGGGATTGGAAAACAGAAAATGTAAAACAATCAAGATGCAGTAATTAGATGATAACATAAAAAAGTATGCAGGGTCGAGGAGAGGAGGTAAGTTCTTGGAAGACTTGAAGAAAGATTTTCAAAGAACAGTTGGATGTCCAAAAAAAGTAGCCTGTTACTTTCCCATAAAGGTGGGATCAGCATGCACCTATAGGATGTTAGGACAGTTTGATTCTTGTAGATTACATTGTTTGAAGCCCCTATAAATATTTTAAATGAAAAAGTGGGCTTGTGGCATCTTATTTTAGCTCAATTGAAGCAAGAATTTTGATTCAATCGTGGATATGTAGAATTTGAGTTACAAAGTGGATATGTGGCTCTTCCAATGCCACTCAAACCCCTGTTGCCCACTTTAATTTTTCTTAGAGAAAGAAGTAAAGATTGTTTGCAGGAGGGGGAGGATTTTTCTACAAAAATATCATGATTTTTTTCTTAATATTTCGAAATTTGATGTCTTATGGGGAAGGGGAGGGTCTGAAAAACCCCTTATTCTCCCTTTGAGCATGCTGGAATTTTTCAATAATGTGGATTTCTTTATAACCTTCTGGGAAGTGGGGAGGCCTCATTATCCTTTAATATGCAAGTATATTCTTTTAGGGTTTGTATAAAAATGAGCCATCTAAAAAATTCTTATATTTGAATTGATTTGAAGATGGACTTTTTACTCCTCTGTTATGTTTTTTATTTTAGCTGATGAAGTTGGGCAAAGCAGTTTTGGGAAAATGAGCCATCTAAAAAATTATTATATTTGAATTGATTTGAAGATGGACTTTTTACTCCTCTGTTATGTTTTTTTATTTTAGCTGATGAAGTTGGGCAAAGCAGTTTTGGGAAAATGAGCCATCTAAAAAATTATTATATTTGAATTGATTTGAAGATAGACTTTTTAATCCTCTGTTATGTTTTTTATTTTAGCTGATGAAGTTGGGCAAAGCAGTTTTGGGAAAGTGAGCCATCTAAGAAATTATTATTTTTGAATTGATTTGAAGATAGGCTTTTTAATCCTCTGTTATGTTTTTTATTTTAGCTGATGAAGTTGGGTAAAGCAGTTTTGGGAAAGTGAGCCATCTAAAAAATTATTATAATTGAATTGATTTGAAGATAGACTTTTTACTCCTCTGTTATGTTTTTTATTTTAGCTGATGAAGTTGGGCAAAGCAGTTTTGTGAAAGTGAGACATCTAAAATATTATTATAATTGAATTGATTTGAAGATAGACTTTTTACTCCTTTGTTATGTTTTTTATTTTAGCTGATGAAGTTGGGCAAAGCAGTTTTGGGAAAATGAGCCATCTAAAAAATTCTTATATTTGAATTGATTTGAAGATGGACTTTTTACTCCTCTGTTATGTTTTTATGGCACTTGGTATTAACCAAGTGACATATAGCAGTCGCCAATTCTGTCGGTCTGTAGGTCTGTCGGTCCCGGTTTTGCTACTTTAGGCACTTCCAGGTAAGCTAGGACGATGAAATTTGGCAAGCGTATCAGGGACCGGACCATATTAAATTAGAAATAGTCTTTTTCCCAATTTGACAATCTGGGGGGGGGGGGGAGTGGGGGCCCGGTTAATTCGCAAAAAATAGAAAAAATGAAGTATTTTTAAGTTATCAGCGGGTGATTGGATCTTAATGAAATTTGATGTTTGGAATGATATTGTGTCTCAAAGCTCTTATTTTAAATCCCGACTTGATCTGATGACATTGGGGGGAGTTGGAGGGGGAAAACCTAAAGTCCCGGTTTTTCTACTTTAGGCACTTCCAGGTAAGCTAGGACGATGAAATTTGGCAAGCGTATCAGGGACCGGACCAGATTAAATTAGAAATAGTCGTTTTCCCGATTTGA
Source organism: Artemia franciscana (assembly GCF_032884065.1). Taxonomy (NCBI): domain Eukaryota; kingdom Metazoa; phylum Arthropoda; class Branchiopoda; order Anostraca; family Artemiidae; genus Artemia; species Artemia franciscana. The sequence continues at coordinate 56,146,400 of NC_088867.1, forward strand.
CCATCTGGGGGGGGGAGTGGGGGCCGGTTAATTCGGAAAAAATAGAAAAAATGAAGTATTTTTAACTTATGAGCGGGTGATTTGATCTTAATGAAATTTGATGTTTGGAATGATATTGTGTCTCAGAGCTCTTATTTTAAATCCCGACTGGGTCTGATGACATTGGGGGGAGTTGGAGGGGGGGAACCTAAAATATTGGAAAAAGCTTATAGTGGAGGGATCGGGATGAAACCTGATGGGAAAAATAAGCGCAAGTCCCAGATACATGATTGACATAATCGCAACTGATTTTCTCTCTTTGGGGTAGTTGGGGGGGGAGTAATTCTTAAAAATTAGAAAAATTAGGTATTTTCAACTTACGAACGGGTTATCGGATCTCAATGAAATTTGATGTTTAGAAGGATATCGTGTCTTAGAGCTCTTATTTTAAATCCCGACCGGATCTGGTGATGGGGGCGGGGAGTTGGGAGGGGGAAACCTAAAACTTGGAAAACACTTAGAGTGGAGGGATCGGGATGAAACATGGTGGGAAATATAAACACAAGTCCTAGATAGATGATTGACATAAACGGAACGGATCCGCTCTCTTTTGGGTAGTTGGGGGGGGGTATTTCTGAAAATAAAAAGAGGTATTTTTAACTTACGAACGGGTGATCAGATCTCAATGAAATTTGATATTTAGAAGGATGTCGTGGCTCAGAGCTCTTATTTTAAACCCGACCGGATCTGGTGACATTGGGGGGGGGAGTTGGGAGGGAGAAACCTAAAAATTGGAAATCACTTAGAGTGGAGGGATCGGGATTAAACATGGTGGAAAAAAAAACACGAGTCCTAGATACATGATTGACATAACCAGAACGGATCCGCTCTCTTTGGGGTAGTTGGGGGGGGGGGTTAATTCTGAAAAATTAGAAAAAATGAGGTATTTTTAACTTACGAACGGGTGATTGGATCTCCATGAAATTTGATTTTTAGAAGGATATCGTGTCTCAAAGCTCTTATTTTAAATCCTGACCGAATCTGGCGACATTGGGGGAATATTTACATAATTGGAACGGATCCGCTCAATTGCGGGGGGGGGGTAATTCTGAAAAATAAGAAAAATGACATATTTTTAACTTACGAAGGAGTAATCGGATCTTCATGAAACTTCATATTTAGAAGGACCTCGTAACTCCGATATCTTATTTTAAATCTCAACCGGATCAAGTGTAATTGGGGGGGGGGGGCAGTTGGGGGGACCGGAAATCTTAGAAAATACTTAAAGCGGTGAGATCAGGATGAAATTGGATGGGAAGAGTAGAAACCTGTCTAAGATACGTGACTGACATAACTGGACCGGATCTGCTCTCTTTGGTGGAATTGGGGGGGGGGGTAATATTGAAAATTGAGGTATTTGTAACTTACGAAAGGGTGACCAGATCTTAATGAAATTTGATATTTAGAAGGATCTTGTGCTTTAAAGTTCTAATTTCAAATTCCGACCAGATCCTTTGACATTCGGGTGAGTTGGAGGGGGGAACCGGAATTCTTGGAAAACATGAAAATTGGAGTATTTATATCTTACGAATAGATGATTGGATCGTAATGAAATTTGATTTTTAGAAGGAATTCATGTCTCAGAGCTCTTATTTCAAATCCCGACCAGATCTTTTGACATTGTGGGGATTTGGAGGGGGAAATCTTGGAAAAACACTTGGAGTGTAGGAATCGGGATGAAGCTTGGTGGATAGAATAAACAAATGTCCTTGATACGTGATTGACAGAATCGTACTGGATTCGCTCTCTTTGGGGGAGTTGGGGGGAGGGGTTCAGTGATTTGGCGAGTTCGGTGCTTCTGGACGTGATAGGGCGATGAAAATTGGTTGGCGTGTCAGGGAGCTGCACAATTTGACTTGATAAAGTCGTTTTCCCAGATTCGACCATCTGGGGGGCAAAAGGGAGAGGAAAAATTAGAAAAAATTAGGTATTTAAAACTTACGAGTGGGTGATCGGATCTTAATGAATTTTGATATTTAGAAGGACTTTGTGACTCAGAGCTCTTATTTTAAATCTTGACCGGCATTAAGCCTCTTATTTTCCTTTTTAAATCAATCTATTGATTCATAGAATTTTGTTAGAGCTCATACCATATGATCTCTTGGCTCTTAGCTCTTCTCGCCTCGTCACAAGTGCCATATGAGCTCTTAGCTCTTGTTTATTTTAGCTGATGAAGTTGGGCAAAGCAGTTTTGGGAAAATGAGCCATCTAAAAAATTATTATTTTTGAATTGATTTGAAGATATACTTTTTAATCCTCTGTTATGTTTTTCATTTTAGCTGATGAAGTTGGGTAAAGCAGTTTTGGGAAAGTGAGCTATCTAAAAAATTATTATAATTGAATTGATTTGAAGATAGACTTTTTACTCCTCTGTTATGTTTTTTATTTTAGCTGATGAAGTTGGGCAAAGCAGTTTTGGGAAAGTGAGACATCTAAAATATTATTATAATTGAATTGATTTGAAGATAGACTTTTTACTCCTCTGTTATGTTTTTTATTTTAGCTTATGAAGTTGGGCAAAGCAGTTTTGGGAAAGTGAGCCATCTAAAAAATTATTATATTTGAATTGATTTGAAGATGGACTTTGTACTCCTCTGTTATGTTTTTTATTTTAGCTGATGAAGTTGGGCAAAGCAGTTTTGGGAAAGTGAGCCATCTAAAAAATTATTATATTTGAATTGATTTGAAGATAGACTTTTTACTCCTCTGTTATGTTTTTTATTTTAGCTTATGAAGTTGGGCAAAGCAGTTTTGGGAAAGTGAGCCATCTAAAAAATTATTATATTTGAATTGATTTGAAGATGGACTTTTTACTCCTCTGTTATGTTTTTTATTTTAGCTGATGAAGTTGGGCAAAGCAGTTTTGGGAAAGAAGCTATTTGAGAAGTTAATGAGAGCCACTTTTTATGGTCAATTTGTTGCTGGAAAGGATAAAGCAGAAATCAAGCCAGTTGTTGACACAAATTACAGGTTTGGTGTTAAATCAATTCTGGATTATTCAGCAGAAGAAGACATGTCAGAAGAGGAAGCGAAGGCCAAAGAAATGGCGTAAGTTATTTTATATCCATATGGCATTTGGGGTATGGATGGGCATGAGCTAAGCAGGCCTTGTACCTTTTTTTGACAACAGTTGACATTATTTTTGCTACTGTCTCAAGACACAAAGATTGACTTATTAAATTTTGTTTCTTGGGCTTCATTTAAATAGACAGCTATTCAACAATAAGTTCAAACTGTAAAACGCAATTACAACATCATATTATTCCCCTGCAAGGTTCTGTAGTTGGGAATTTGGAGAAAAAAAAGAAACAATGAACAGCTGCCTTCCCTGATCATTCACCAAAACTTTCCAACCTGGCCACTAAACAGGGGCATTTAAAATGATAATCCAGAATAATCTTTTTTCTACACCTTTTCAAATGAAAACAGGTAACTCTTTTTATTGATTCAGGCAGCCTCAGGGGCAGCTGGGATCAAAGTAGGCTATAGTCAAACAATTTTTGGTAACGAACTGTAAGTAAGGAGTGGCCCAGCTCAATAGTAACCAAAACTCTAAAAAATGGAATTTGATACTAATGGATATATCAAAAGAATTGGCTTATTATGCTAATTTCAAATTTGTAAGCTATTAATTACCTTACCTTAATTACCTTAATTTGCACTTCGGAGCAAATTAAGATCTGTAGATCTGTTGAATGCTCCTGAGTTGAATCGGTGATGTCTCATAGCAGGTATGAGCAGGACGGAATGTCCCACTCATACTTCCAGTCTTTCGTGGCCCACTCTTTGTCCAGTGCCTTCTTGAATGCTTCGGGGGTGGGGGCTGAGACTGTTGCTTCGCACAGTTCATTCCAGGGCTTGACGACTCTGTTGGTGAAGAAACTTTTTCTGGCCCTGGTTCTGACTGACTGCTTGAACAGCTTCTTTGAGTGTCCTCTGGTGCACTGTGGGGGGCCTGGGTGGATGGGCAGGATCTTGGCATATGATGAGTTCAGCAGTTTGCGGGTCATCATCATGTCGCTACGGTTGCGCCTGTACACGAGGGTAGGGAGGTTGAGAGCCCGTAAACGATCTTGATAAGGTTTGTCTCCAAGGTTTGTGATGGCCTTGGTTGCTCTCCTCTGGACTCCCTCAATTAGCCTGACATCTCCTTTGTATGTTGGAAAGGCAGCGCACATGCCAAAGTCCAAAACAGGTCTGACTAGTGCCTTGTAAAGTTTCAGGAAAACTAGTGGGGATCTGCTGGTAACTGTTCTTTTGATCAGACCTAAGTTTGTGTTGGCCTGGGACACGCTCTTGATAGTGTTGGCATGGAACTTGAGAAGGCTGTCAACGATGACCCCAAGGTCGCGTTCCTCTGTGCTGGTCTTGATGGGTGAATCGGAGTTGGAGGCATGTTCATGCATATGGTATTGGGCGCATGGGTTTGAGGATCCAAAGTGTAGCGTGCTGCACTTGCTTATATTGAACGATAAGAGCCATTTGTCTGCCCACAGCTGGATTTTCTGGACATCTGTTTGCAGGGATTTTACATTCACTGCTCCAAATAGCTTTGAGTCGTCAGCATAGAGAGACAAGTTGTTTTCCACCTCGCTGAATATATCGTTGATGTAGATGTTGAACAGTGTAGGACCAAGAACAGTTCCCTGCGGTACTCCACTGATGACATCACAGGGCTCGGAAAAGACCTTTTCACCTCCAGCACCAAATAGCCTGACTCTCTGGGTTCGTCCTGACAGGAAGTCCATAAGCCAATCAACCAGGTTGGGGTGTAACTGGGCAGCAGTAAGCTTTTCTCTTAGCCTTTTGTGTGGGACTTTATCAAAGGCCTTAGCAAAGTCTAGTAAAACTAGGTCCACTGGCAATCCTTTGTCAAGCAAATCTGTAATGATGTCATATGTTTCCAGTAAGTTTGTTTCAACTGACTTTCCTGGTTGAAACCCATGCTGATTAGGGGATAGGATATTGTTGACTTTCAGATGTTCCAGTATTGCATCATTGACCACTCTTTCAAGGATTTTTGCGACTACTGATGTGAGACTTATAGGTCTGTAGTTTTCTGCTTTAAGTCTGCTGCCTTTTTTGAATATTGGGGTCACAAAAGCAGTTTTCCAATCAGATGGGACAGATTTGGCATTAATAGACTTTTGGAATAGGTCAGACAGTGGTCCTGCGATGATGGTTGCCAGTTCCTTCAGCAGTCTTGGGTGTAAGTGATCTGGTCCAGCCGATTTATTTGTGTCAAGATTTTGAAGCCGTTTGAGGATGTTGGAGGGGTCGATGCTGACTTGCTCCATCGTTGTGGGGGCTTCATAGCCCGGGCAGTTTGGCAGGGGGCCTTCCGGTTCACAATTGAAAACTGAAGCAAAGTGCCTATTTAGTTCGTTTGCTACATCAGTTATGTTGGTTACGGTAGTGCCACAGGGTTTCACCAGTCTGGAGATAGTTCGACGGGAGTGGTTCTTGCTAGAGACATAATTCCAGAATTTTTTAGGATTTGTCTTACTTTCTTTGGCAAGATTGGACTCCAGATTTTCGTAGAGTTTTCTGGTGAGGTTTCTCAGCTTGTTTCGTGCCTTGGTGAATTTTGTGTGTTGCTGCAGGTCTCCTGACTGCCTGAACTTTTTCCATGACCTCTTTTTCCTGTTTATTTCTCTTTTGATGTCTTTTGTCATGTAGGGGAGGGATCTAGGTTTTGGTTTGAAACTGGTCTTTGTGTGGGCATCCTGAGCTTTCAGCAAAACACCCTTGAATTTGGTCCATTGTTCGTCAACTGTGCCACTTAGTACATTCGGCCAGTCTGTAGTGGATAATTCATTTCGAATAGCAATGTAGTCGACAAACACTTTTTTGACTAGCTTGTTCTTAAGTACCTTCACTTTCAGCATGAGCTCTATAGTTAGGTGATCGCTTTTACCAAGGGGTGGTGAGTAATCAATACTTTGAACTAAGCTTTTGTCATTCAAGATAACCAGGTCAAGTGTTGTTGGGTGCTGAAACAATCTGTATCTAGTTGGTTGGTCAACTATCTGGTGTAGGGACAATTCACTGAGGCAATTTAGGAAAGGCTGTTGCTTGTCTTGTTCGGTTGGAGTGGCACCACATCCAAAACCGTTTATCCAGTTTATAGATGGAAGGTTGAAATCGCCGGCAATAAGCAGATGTCCTTTGAGGTTCGAATTTAGTGTGCATATTATTTCTGCTATTGCTTGTTCGGTTACAACTTGGGATGGGGCTGAGGGACTTCTGTAGATGCATCCGATTCTGACTGTCTCTGACTCATGGCTCCCTGGCACACATAGATCAAAGCAAACTGCCTCAACAAAGGGGCAAAGGAGAGGAACATCAATTATCTTTGTATTGTATCCTGCTTTAGCGAGGGCTAGTGTTCCTCTTTTGCAACCTTGGGACGACAGATTTGAGAGAACTTGGTAACCTGGGATTTTCACATGGGAATCGTGAAGTTTGTTACTACTGTTTTTAGGGCAGACTTCAGTCAGTAAGATCACATCGAACTTTTTTGAGTCAATTAGGGTTTTTAGTTCATCAATTTTGTTGGGCAACTGGTCAACATTAGTAACACATACACTAAAGTCAGAACTTACGGTTGCTGGTTCTGGTTGGCTTCTGTCCAGTATGGTTTGTCTGTTGTTATTTTCACCAGAGTCACTTTCTTCCTCAACAGAAACAAAGCTCAAGTCTTCTTCTTCTTCCTGGGAAGCCTCCGCAGTTACAAACGAGTCTGACGATTTATCACTAATAGTGTCACTAAGGGTTACATCAACATTTTTATTTTTACCAGAAAAAGCAGAACTATTTACACTATACACTGATGGTGGGGTGAAAATTGGAATCACACCACCATTGCTTCCGGGTTTAAGTTTAGTCTTACCCACCAAAGGCTACAAACCAGAGAGAATTTGCCTGATTTTTGAAAAAAATTTAAACACCGTCTACAAGTCATGGAATATTAATGCAAATCACACCATCAGATTCAGGGTATGAGAGAACCCTACTGTAGGGGTTTCAAGCTCCTATCTGCAAAAATATGGAGTTTGGTATTTTTTTGCCAGAAGAAAGATCACAGATGCACGTTTTTTTTGTTTTTTTATTTTATTTTATTTGTTTCCAGGAGTAATCATATCAACCTAGTGGTCCTAGAATATTGGGATAGGACTTATTCGAATGGAAATGAAAAGTTCTAGTGCCCTTTTTAAGTGACCAAAATGATTGAAGGGTAACAAGGTCCCCTCCCACTTTTTTCTCAAAATCGTCTGATCAAAATCCCAACATAGCCATCTTGTTCAGCATAGTTGAAAGGTTGAATAACTATGCCTTTGGAGATAGTATGACCTCCCTCCCCACAGCCCCCAGGGAACGGTCTTTAAGTTACAAAGTTTGTCCACTGTATACACATGATAGTTGTTATTAGGAAGTATGCATACATTTTTATGGGGTGAGGGATTTCTGCTGGTGGGATTTTTCATGGGGATAATTTTCCATGGGGAGCCAAGTTTACAGTGGGTAAATTTTTTAGAAGAAATTTTACACTGAGGGAATTTTCCAGAATTCCTGTACGAAATTTGTCTCATGTCTTGCTTTCTCTTTGGTGACTCAATATTACACGTAGAGATGTTAGGGATAATTGCCTGGGGTAAGTTTTCACCAGGATTGAATTGCTGATCAGAAATTAGATAAAAAACAAATTTTTTAAACTGTAAGTAAGGAGCAACATAAAAACTGAAAACTAACAGAAATCATTACGTAAATGAGGGGCGTTGCTCCTCCTCAACGCCTCGCTCTTTATACTAAAGCTTGAATTCTGTCCCAATTCTTTACAAACGACCACCTGAAACACTATGTTCATTTAATTAGAACAATAAGAAGTTTTTTTTTAAGTACTAAATAACTAGTTTAAAAAGCGAGGTGTTGAAAAGGAGCTACCTCCCTCATATAAGGGATAACGATAAGGGAATGAATTTTTGGAAATAATAAGTTGATACTTCCAGGTGTCTTAAATAGTACGTCGCCTCAGTTGATTTGTAGAGTAGCAAGGTATCTGGAAATTTTTTTAAATTTCCAAAAAAATAAATAAATCTCAAAAATAAATAAATAAAAAATAAATAAATCTCAGTATAAAGTAAATGTAATGTTTTATTTATCTCTGTTTCCGAGTGTTAAGCGTTATTTACAATGACTTTTTTTTTTCAAGTATTAAGTAAATGCAGTGTTTCATTTAAGCGTTTTATGATGATCGCTGATCAAAGTTTATGTTATTTGTGTCTTTCGTTTATTGTACTGTGTTCATGGCTATATATTTGGCTTTAAAATAAACTTATCTATCTGTCTATCTATATGAATATTTTCTGTTCGTTTTAACTTTTAATGTTGCTCCATACTTTCATTTGAAAAACTTGTTTTTTTTTAATTAATCCAACTATTCAGGTGAATGGAATCCAAAGATTACTAGGATTACAAAGATCATAAAGTTAAGAATGGCAACCCCTGTGTTAACACGTGTTCTTTTTTATTGTGGGAAATACTGATTTTTATAAGGATTACAAAACAGATTTGGAGAATTTCAGTGACATTCCGTCTAAAGTAGATCAGTGACTAAATTGACAGTTGTACCTTCTATAGTTCCATTTTTATTGGACTCACAAACTCATATTATCTGAAATAAATGTTCGAAATTAATATGGCAGCGAACAGTGTTGCCAAAGCACAACGCTAGTTCTAGGGCAGATGTCATCCGAGAGTGTCGTCATAATAGCGTCCAAACAAATAGTAGCCAAATGGGCAGAGCATCTAAACGAGCTCGTCAGTCACCGAAAAAAGGCGTCGATAAATCTGCAGCATGTGATGACAATTTAGCCGATGATAGTTACGCGCCACTCTGTGACGGCTGTGAAATGTGGTTGTGCGTAGAGTGCATGGACATGTCGAAATCAGAATACGAACTTGTCACGAAAATGAGTCGTTGCCTGAGGTCGACATGGTACTGCCCCGTTTGCAAACAAAAATATATCTCGAAATTAGATGCGGAAATTGTGGATACATGCTCAAAAGACGAATTAAAAGTCGCAGTTATGCAGGAAATTTCAAAATTGAAGGAAAGTCTATGTGAAGAGCCCTAGTCCTTCCTCTGACCTCAATTCACGAGATATTATCAGCCAAAGATCCAATGTTAATCTCATTAAATTAATTTTATCTCCATTTCGTACAAGATTAAATACAGTGCTATATTACAGGCTGAAATCAGGTGCCCTACTTCTAAATAGCTTGTTATTTAATTGGAAGCTACATCATTCCCCTTTATGCCGAGTCTGCTTTTCAGCAGATGAAACAATCCAGCATGTATTATTTGATTGCCAGGCTCAGAGTGAGGAGACTATTGCTCTAAAGCGTTTCTGCTCCTTGGCCAAGATTCCAAATACTTATATAGCTATCCTGGATTCTAACCTGTCCTGGGATATTGATCGTAAGATATTTAAGGCATCAATTGATATCTTAAAGAAGAGAAATGTTGTTTAGTAACATTTAAAGTTTGAAGAAGTCAATTTTAAAAGGATGTAATTTATCTATAGTTTTTTATTGTGCAGAAGAGAGCGGGAATGAGTAGAAAGAGCCGTATTGGTACCGGCCGGCCTAGTGGCCTTAAACTGCTGGGGACAGGTAGCTCAGGTACCCGCACTTCCCACAATCAATAACAGTGTATTATTGTACATAATTGTATGTATTCATTGTTTGCTGACTGGAGGAAAATAGTGCTTCCAGTGGCTAGTTTTTCTGAAGAAGAAGTCAAAGAGAAGAAAGGACTTGTTGTTAGTCCATATACCTCCCTACAATTTTTGGAACTGGAACTGAAGATCCCTTGAGCACCCAAGTAAAGGCCTCTTTATATTCTACTCAAGCAGTGCAACGTGAGCTCTCTGATATAATACAAAAACAAAAAAGCTTATATTGTTCGCATTAGAAGAAAAAGGGAATGCAAGTCAAAAACTCCAAATGAGGCTGATTTACAGTTCATTAATAATGAAATGATGCAGAGCTGTTCAGTTACATGTTCTTTTTCAGTGCGGTTGGGTCGTAAGTAGGCTAACAGAAATATACCAGTTAAGTTAATATTTAAGTCCCCAATAGACCGTGATTCAGCCGTCTTCTTTTTTACCGACATAGAAGCTGAGCTTAAGGTGAAGATTCCATATTTTTGGATTGCGCATGACAGGAGTGATGCTGAGCTGGCGATGAAAAAGAAGTATGATGCTTTGAAACAACAACTGAAGGAAAAGATTGATGTTGGTTGGAGGATTGACTCGCAGGAGTGAGTCAGAATTAGTTCAAGGACAGCGGCCTTTTCGTCCCCAAGGTGAATTTAAAATGTCGTAGTGATCCACATTTGGTGCTTTACACTTACGCAGATGTCTCTCCCCCAAATAGGTAGAGTTTAGTGAGTTAGTTAATGAACAGAAACCACACGTAGTCGCTATCACGGAAGTTTTACCGAAACATTTCAGTGATTGATCTATTTTTGCTCAGCAGTTACCACGTTATAGTTTAGTGTTTAACAAATCAGCTAAAATGGGGATCTGGGTTTACATTCAAGAATCTATAAAGTTTTCTGTAAATAATTGATCCATTAGTAGATTCAGTGTCAGAACGCGTTTGGATTGATATGAAGCTACCTTCTCAAAGTAGTTATATGTGTATTCTCGCGTGCCTTTCTCGTCTTGCAAAATATTGTTCCAAATTACTTATTTTGGGTGACTTTAATTTACCGTGCATGGATCGGTGTGTCCATGGTACAAGTCATCCAAGTCTGTCTTATGAAAAGCAGGTTTTATGGCACTTGGTATTTACCAAGTGACATATAGCGATGGTAAATTCTGTTGGTCTGTCCTGGTTTTGCTGGTTTGTGCACTTCCAGATAAGCTAGGACGATGAAATTTGGCAGGCGTATCAGGGACCAGACCAGATTAAATTAGAAATAGTCGTTTCCCAGATTCGACCATCTGGGGAGGGAGTGGGGGGACGATTAATTCGGAAAAATTAGAAAAGATGAGGTATTTTTAACTTACAAACAGGTGATCAGATCTTAATGAAATTTGATATTTAGAAGGATCTTGTGCCTCTGAGCTCTCATTTTAAATCCCTTCCAGATCTAGTGACACTGGGGGAAGTTGGAGGGGGAAACCGGAAATCTTGGAAAACGTGAAAATTGAGGTATCTTTATCTTACGAATGGGTGGTCGGATCTTAATGAAACTTGATATATAGAAAGATTGTATGTCTCAGATGCTCCATTTTCAATTCGAATCGAATTTGGGGACATAGGGGGGTTGGAGGTGGGAAACATAAATCTTGGAAACCGGAAATCTTGGAAAACGCTTAGAGTGGAGGGATCGGATTGAAACTTGATGGGAAGAATAACCTAAAATTCTAGATACGTGATTGACATAATTGGAACGGATCCGCTCTCTGGGGGAGTTGGGGGGTCCAATGCATTGACGAGTTCGGTGCCCCTGGACGTGCTAAAACGATTAAAATTGGTTAGCGTGTAAGGGTCCTGCACAAATTGACTTGATAACAGTCGTTTACCCGATTCGACCATCTGGGGGCTGGAGGGAGAGGAAAAATTGAAAAAATGAGGTATTTTTAACTTACGAATGGGTGATCGGATCTTAATGAAATTTTATGTTTAGAAAGACCTCGTGTCTCAGAGCTCTTATTTGAAATCCCAACCGTATGCGTTGATATTTGGGGAGTTGGAGGGGGGAAACGGGAAATCTTGATAAATGCTTAGAGTGGAGAGATCGGGATGAAACTTGGTGGGAAGAATAAGCACAAGTCCTAGATACGTGATTGATATAACCGGACTGAATTCGCTCTCTTTGGGGGAGTTGGGGGAGGGGGTGTTAATTCGGAAAAATTGGGGTATTTTTAACTTAAGAACGGGTGACTGGATCTTAATAAAATTGGATATTTAGAAGGAACTCATGTCTCAGAGCTCTTATGTGTGAATTTGCAAAAATTTCTACGCGAAATTTCTTTTTATGTCTTGCTTTTTCTTCACCAATTCAATTTTACGCGTGGAGATGTTAAAGGTAATTGTCCGGGGTAAATTTTCCCCAGGATTGAATTGTCCCGAGGATATTTCTGTGAGGAGGGGGATCTGTCTGTGGAGGTGGAGCCAGATATCCTTGTGTCATTTAAAAAATGATCAGAAATTAAATAAATAAAAAACAAGTTTTTTTTCAACTGAAAGTAAGGACGACATTAAAATTTAAAACGAACAGAAATTATTTCGTGTATGAGGGGGGTTGCTCCCTCCTCATCACCTTCCTCTTTACGGTGAAGTTTAAATTTTGTTCAAATTTTTTAAAAATGAGTAGAATTAAATTTTTTTAAAGTGCCAAAAAGCTGTAACGTGAAGAGCGAGGTGTTGAGGAGGGGTTAACCCCCCTCATATACGTAATAATTTCTCTTTGTTTTAAGTTTTAATGTTGCTCCCTATTTTCAGTTGAAAAAACTTGTTGTTTTTTATTTAATGAAGCTTAGAGATAAACATTTTTCTAAAGGCACTGGAAAAAGTATTGTTAATTAAAGTAAAGGTGTATAAAAATGAAATAAGTAAGTAATTACAAAAAAAGTAATACACAAAACAATAGCCTACTTACAAAAACTAAGATATAAACTCCCAGCATTCAGTTCTGTTGAGCAATGCCGAAGCGTTGAACGGAGATTTTTAAAAATATCGCCAGTTTTGAACTTGGTTATCAAACACCAAAATATTCAATGCCTTTAGATTCAGTATTTGTAAAAAAATAACACATTATCAAAGTAAAACATTAGAACTAAAATTAAGATAAACAAATAAAAAGTTTAATTCAATATTTTTAATTTAATTTTGAATACAAAAAAACAATATATTTGACACCTTTAGGCTTCATAACTGTAAAAAATTAAATTTTTTTCAAAGTGACAACTATATAAATACAATCACTCCTGAAAAAAAAATATGATAATAAAACACAAAAAACATATTCGTTCAGGGGTTAAAACAGAAATTCCCAGTATTCCGTTAAGGGAAACATTTCTGATTTTCGTGGGCTCATATATCAGCTCATGGGTGCTCTTGCAATGCAAAAATTGACAGCATATTTTTACCGAAATTACCCCTACTAATTACTAATAAGCAAATAAATATTTAGAATCACCATAAAAAGCTGATTCTTTGATTTTATGTTATCAATAGTTTGGCTCTTAAACTTTCGTTATTGACAAGGATCTTTATTTACTTACCATTCATTACTATGAAGAATTTGATTATTTTTTTCGGTACGCCGCTCAAATCATATAGAAAAACAATTTTCTGGAAAACTAGAAAGGGGTCACTAAGTCACAAATTAGAACATATATTTTCCCTTATTATGGGTCAAAATCTATTGCCAGACAGCCAACAATGGGGCAACACACATTTTTTCCATGGTTTTTCCCTATTCTGCTCTCTTTCCTTTGATTTCCTTCTTATTACTTTATAGTCCCAAGTTTACAGGGGGGGGCATGTCCCCCCTCCAGCACCCATGAATAAATTCTGGACAATTTTCGGGCCCCTTGAATGAGAAAAAGAATTAAGCCCTTTTTCGGGTCGCACTTTCGAGTGAACCAAATTTTTGTTTCAGTTGTGTCTTGAACATTGGGTTCCCTATACCTCAAGGACTTCTTGAACATTGCATGAATCCCTATACCCCAAGGACTTCTTCGTTTCAGTTGTTTCTTGAACAATTGGGCTCCCTATACCCCAAGGACTTCTAGAACATTACATGAATCCCTATACCCCAAGGACTTCTTCGTTTCAGTTGTTTCTTGAACGTTGGGTTCCCTATACCCCAAGAACCTCTTGAACATTGCGTGAATCCTTATACCCCAAGGAGTTCTTCGTTTCAGTTGTTTCTTGAACATTGGGTTCCCTATACCCCAAGGACTTCTTGAACATTGCATGAATCCCTATACTCCAAGGACTTCTTCGTTTCAGTGGTTTCTTGAACATTGGGTTCCCTATACCCTAAGGACTTAAGGATGTGAGTTTTCATCCAATGGGAAAAATGACACTTTTTGATGCAATGCCTTCGAACTGAAATGCTTCAGACAACCAACATTTTATTTCTACTTTTGTTTCTGCATTGGGATTTAAGTTTTAAGCCAATGGGAAAAAAAGTTTTTTCGCCCTGCTTTGAGTCGAATTTTTTGGACCCTGTGTCCCAAATAATGTTTAGCTCCTCTTGTCTCGATTAAATTCCTCTTGGCTTTGGGACTTACAGGGGCAAATTTCTAACTGACCAGGAACAAAAATTTTATGGCCCAGTTCATTGCCTCCCAACCCCCTCCCCCCTCCCCTAGAAAGGTGTGATCCTCTTGGCCGGGAGAACGATCTCTGAATTTCTCAAGCAAAACAAACGCCTAACACCAAATTATGTCCAATTTCTCTGATATAAAACTTATCTCGAAACAATAGACAATCTTTTTTATTTTTGAAATTACCCAAGGACGTTGGGTCTCATGTCATCCCTGGAGGCATATTTATTAGGCCTTTCAACTATTTTGAGGCAAAAATGGCTATCACAAAGTTTTGATCGGATGTCTTGAGGATTTACAGGGCTAGCAAAAAACGGTACTGGAGGGGTGTTTGTTGCTCTCTAGTCAAATTGCCCTAGGGATGTTGGGTTTCGTGTCATCCCTGGAGGCATATTTATTAGACCTTTCGACTATTTGCGGCAAAAAGAGTTATCACAAATTTTGGATCGGATGTTTTGGGAATTTGCTGAACTAGCAAAAAACGGCACTGGAGGGGTGTTTGTTGCCCTCTAGTCAAATTGCCCCAGGTTATGTTGGGTGTCGTGTCATCCCTGGAGGCTTCTTTATTAGGCCTTTCGACTATTTTGCGGCAAAAATGGTTATCACAAATTTTGGATCGGATGTCTTGGGAATTTACGGGACTAGCAAAAACGGCACTGAAGGGGTGTTTGTTGCCCTCTAGTCACTTCAAACTGTTGAAAAGGGTACTAGAACTGTAAGTTTCCTATTGAAAGAGCCTCCTCCCGAGTTTCCAAAAGCACTTCTTCCTTAGTAAGTGATTAAATAAAAAAACAAGCTTTTTTAACTGCAAGTAAGGAGCGACATTAAAACTTAAAACGAACAGAAATTATTCCGTATATGAAATTTGTTGTCCCCTCCTCAACGCCTGGCTCTTTACGCTAAAGTTTGACTCTTTCTCACAACTCTACTTTTTAAAACAAAAAAACACTTTAGCGTAAAGAGCGAGGCGTTGAGGAGGGGACAACTCCTTTCAAATACGGAATAATTTCTGCTCGTTTAAAGTTTTAATGTCGCTCCTTACTTGCAGTAAAAAAAGCTTCTTTTTTTCAGAACGTTTTTGAATTAATGTATGTTTTGATTTTGGCTCACCGCACATGAATAATTAAAATGAAATTTGCATAATAATTTTTTTTTCGGCTAAATGGCTTTCTCATAGTTTTGATCGGACGATTTTGATAAAAAAAGAGGGGCAGGGGAGGAGGCCTAATTGCCCTTTAATTTTTGGTTACATAAAAAGGCAACTGGAACTTTTTTTTTTTTTTTTACGAACGTTTTAATTAGTAATAAATTTCCGTAACTTACGAATTAACTTACTTAACGAACTTCTATATTTGTATATTTTTATTACGTATATGAGGGGACTCCCCCCCCCCTCGTCAATAACTCGCTCTTTAAACTAAAGCTTGAATTTTGTCCCAATTCTTTAGAATGACCCCTGAATCCCAAAGGCCGTAGAATAAATAGTTGAAATTACTAAAAATACTTTAGCGTAAAGAGCAAGGTATTGTGGAGGAGATGAACCCCCTTTTTACGTATCAATTTCCGTTCTTTTTAGGTTTTAATGCTGCTCCTTACTTCCAGCTGAATTTTTTTATTATTTTTTTATTTTCTCATTGTTTTGTTTTTTTTAAATAATACTAGAAAATCCTGCAGCCCCTTCATAGAAATTCTCTTCCCTCATGATAAATTCCTCCATGGAAAGATCCTCCCACGAAACCCCCTCCCCCGAAACACCTCCTTCCTCAACACGAAAAAGTCTCCCTGAAAACGTCTGTACCCTTCCCAACAACCCTTACTATATGTAAACAATGGTCATGGTTTGTAACCTGCAGCCTCTCCGCCGGGGACTGCGGGGGATTAAGTCGTCCCGAAATACATAATTTCTAAGTTTTTTGAATATGTTGAGCAAAATGGCTATCTCAGAATTTTGATCCAGTGACTTTGGGAAAAGAATAGCCCTCCAATTTTTTGGTCACTTAAAAAGGGCACTAGAACTTTTAATTTCCGTTAGAATGAGCCCTCTCACGACATTGTAGGACCACTGGTTTGATACGATCACCCCAGGGGAAAAAAACAACAAATAAACACGCATCTGTGATCTGTCTTCTGGCAAAAAATACAAAATTTCACAGTTTGGTAGATATGAGCTTGAAACTTCTACAGTAGGGTTCTCTGATGCGCTGAATTTGATGGTGTGATTTTCGTTACGATTCAATGACTTTTAGGGGGTGTTTCCCAAAACAAGGTATTTTCTAAAATAAGGCAAATATTCTCAGGCTTGATATTTCTGATGGGTGAGACTAAACTTGATGAAACTTATATATTTAAAATCAGCATAAAAATACAATTCTTTTGATGTAACTATTGGTATTAAAATTCCGTTTTTTAGAGTTTCGGTTACTATTGAGCCGGGTCGCTCCTTACTACAGTTTACTAAAGAACCAAAATAAATAAATAATCCTTACTAAAGAACCAAATAAATAATACGTGGAAGGCGTATGGCTGTTTACTAGAACAACGCTAGAGCTTTACTTTAGAAAAAGTACACGTATTATAATACGTGTACATTTATATAGCTCAACATATTTTTTTTTTAGAATTTACCCTCCCCCCTTCTGTCTTCACTGAAATTTAGCTGTTTTCATCTACAACGTGGTATTCTCTTTATCCGTCTTTCGTATACAAATTGGAGGTATTCCAATTCCCCGCCCCTTGAGATTGGTCTTAAAATCTTCTGGAAATGCTTGAAATCGGCAGCCTAAAATGTTTTTCCAGATTATAATCCTACTCTCTATCTCCTAAGGATCTTAATATTCTTAATAATTCTTAATATTACTTAATGTTCTTACTATTGGAAAATAACTTTTTTTTTTCTTTTTTTTTACGGTCACGTAAAGGGAGTTGGCCTAGATGTTCTGTAGCTGACGCTACGGAACATTATAATGCAAGATAAGGCTCTTTCATTTTTCGTCAGAAATATTGCTTAGTGTTTCCTAAGAATTTATCTTCTATACTCAGGTCACGATCGAAGTCCAGAGTTTTCCTTGGCCGAATGTATTTGAAGTCTTTGCCAAGTTATTGAACAAGAATGTCTTTTGCTGTCATATGATCCTCATTCTTGGTTTCTTTTTTTTTTCTTTTTTACATCGTTGAAGTACCAAGGACAGTGAAAATGAATTCTGATTGAATGAACTAGTTAAGCGAAAACTTGTACAACCTTAATATTTCTTCAGCAATTCGGAAAAATCGGGAGAGGGATCAATTGAATGGAAAAGATCTCCATATGCAAATTTTGGTATTAACGGTTGCCAAAATTCAAGAAAAAGAAATGCTTGTGAAAATCGGCAAAGAATGAGCTAAAACCACAAGGATTCAGAAAGCTTAAAAAGTGTAGGTTTTCTATGAAGTTACTTTGGTTTTAGGAATCAACATATTGTTAATACTTAAATTATTATAGACAAAAAGTGTTGTCAATTGACTAATTAGTTTAGCTTGTTTAATTTTACAATTCAGTCTGGCAACACTGACGAAAATACAATACTGTCCTAAAAACTTCATGCTTTGAAACAGCTAAAAGAAATATCATAAAAAATTGCGTTTTTCAGGTATGAATAGACCCAAGGTGGGTCCATGGGGCAATTTTTTACGTTGTTGGTACTTTTGTGTTAAAATAAACTTTAGGCTATATAAAAATTGAGACTTTTCGTCTTTGTAGTTCGATCAATATTTTATCGATGATTTTTTTTAGTGATTTATTTTCTCTTCTTCATTTACATTATATTTCATTGAAGATGGGCATTAGTCATATAGCGTACAAAGTCGCTTAGGTTCTATGTCATGTTTTCTTCAATTTCTTCAGAAATTCCTCATTATCTTCGACCCATTGTTTCTTTAGTCCACAAATAGTCCTTTTTCAGTTCAATTTATCTGAATTGTTCTAAAAAAATTTATTTTGTTGCTTTTTTAATGGCTTTCTTTTTACTCAGAAAGTAATGAATTATAATTATGTTCCTTCTTATTGTATGAGCTATTATCTAGTCCCAACAGATCACAATTTTGTGAAGCCAAAATGTATGTCCTGTTGCCCTAAACTGGCAACATTGCTGGATCAATTGACCTAGTTTGTTTTCCCGTATTTAGGCTCCAGTATTTCCAGTATTTAGTATTAAGATTTTTACTTTTTCTTTTTTCAAATTCTACATATAAATTATATTAAAATATAACACAAAATAGATCAAAATGAAATAAAAAAAAAATCCCACGAAATAACTTTGTAACGCCAATCCTACCCCTCTTTTGTCTGAGGGGGGTCAGTAACAAAAAGAAATAGTTAATGATTGGAACGAGAAGTGATCAGAAATTCAGCAAAATTTAGGAGATTAAAGACCCCCTCCTCCTGCGTACGACCCTATTTGTTTCTGTAGCTGAATTGAAGCAAAAAAATTTAAACGGTGTAAAAAATTTTTAATGATGCTAGAACCCATCATTTCTGTTATCCATATGTGGTTCGTTTCCACCAGTGCTAATCTGGTGCATAGCTCTTTTTTTAACCGTTATTTAATGGCTTTTTTTATTTGCGCAAGTGAACTCTTACGATTTATTTGTGTGATTTTATTATTATTTAAAATTAAAATCATTTTAAGAAATTGTCTTGAGGGATTAACCTACTAAGTAGGCGAGGGACCTTTAGAATGTCAATTTACAAAAAAAAAATTAGTACTAACACCCCGAAAAATGTTTAATTGTTTTTTTATGGCTGTGAATTTAAAAATTTGAAATTTTCTTCTTTTTTGCTAATTACTAGAAAGTTCTAATAATAGTATTGGCTTCAGTTTTTCAAAAGGTGTTTTGTCACCGATACCGTATCCAAGAGGGCTACGTAGTTTGAGCCGCTCCCCCCATTTTTTCCGACTCGTAAAAACGTAACAACAATGCATATAGACAAATTTTTGGTTTGCTTTAAAGTTTTTTTTACCCCCCACTCCCGAACAAAATCTTAGATACGTTCCCGTATGTTACCACTTAACTACCCTGAACTAACATTCCCAGATCAATTTGCCTAGTTCATTTTCCAATATTCTGGTTCTCACGAAGCTTAGTTTTTCTCTTCTATCGGCGATGATTTGCCACGTGGGTTGGTCTCCAAGAAGAAAATAACAAGGTCTCTTTGGAACTCTTTGGAGAGGAGTATTATCTGTTTCATCCGTTAAAAACGTAAGTGCAAAGACTAGGGGTGATTCGTCGTTACGCTGACGTCGCTAAGCTTGAAAAAGTAGTATGTAGGTTGAAATGACAAAGGAATTCATGCCTAGTGAAAAAAAATTGCCATCTGACATTGACTCAGGAATGGTAACTACTATTTCGGTTCGACTTAAAAGTAAAAGTTTATTGCGAAAACAAATGCATGGTAATTTCGAAAAAAAAAGCCTGAAACCCCTCGAAAATGGTGCCAGATCAAAATGAAAAGTGTACTATTGGAATCAGCATTGTCGAAAACTTCTTATGGGGAAATTACAGTCCCCCTCCTTGAACAATAAGGAAAATCCCTTTTTTGCATGGGTAGCACTGATCTGTCTCCAGTTTTTATGGCACTTGGTATTAATCAAGCGACATATAGCGATCGCAAATTCTGTCGGTCTGTCTGTCCCGGTTTTGCTAGTTTAGGCACTTCCAGATAAGCTAGGACGATGAAATTTGGTAGGTGTATCGGAACCAGACCAGATTAAATTAGAAATAGTCGTTTCACCGATTCGACCATCTGGGGGGGGGGTGTGGGGGGACGGTTAATTCGGAAAAATTAGAAAAAAGGAGGTATTTTTAACTTACGAACGGGTGATCGGATCTTAATGAAATTTGATATTTATAAGGATATTGTCTCAGAGCTTTTATTTTAAATCCCGACCGGATCCGATGACATTGGGGGAGTTGGAGGGGGAAACCTAAAATCTTGGAAAACGCTTAGAGTGGACGGGTCGGGATGAAACTTGGTGGGGAAATAAGTAAAAGTCATAGATACGTGATTGACATAACCGGAACGGATGTTCTATCTTTGGGGGAGTTGGGGAGAGGGTTAATTGTGAAAAAATAGAAAAAATGAGGTATTTCTAACTTACGAAGGAGTGATCGGATCTTAATGAAATTTCATATTTAAAAGGACCTCGTAACTCAGATCTCTAATTTTAAATCGCAATCGGATCCAGTGTCATTGGGAGGAGCTGGGGCGGGGGGAACCGGAAATCTTGGAAAAGGTTTATAGTGGAGAGATCATGATGAAACTTGGTGGGAAGAATAAGCACAAGTCCAAGATACGTGGCTGACATAACCGGACTGGATCCGCTCTCTTTGGGGGATTGGGGGGGGGGGGTAATTCGGAAAAATTTGAAAAAATGAGGTATTTCTAACTTACGAACAGGTGATCAGATCTTAATGAAATTTGATTTTTAGAAGGATCTTGTGCTTCAGAACTCTTATTTTAAATCCCAACAAGATCCGGTGACATTAGGTGACATTCTAACTTACGAACAGGTGATCAGATCTTAATGGAATTTGATTTTTAGAAGGATCTTGTGCTTCAGAGCTCTTTTTTTAAATCCCAATAAGATCCGGTGACATTAGGGCGAGTTGGAGGGGGAAACCGGAAATCTTGGAAAACGTGAAAATTGAGGTATCTTTATCTTACGAATGGGTGATCTGATCTTAATGAAACTTGATATATAGAAAGATTTTATGTCTCAGATGCTCCATTTCCAATTCGAATCGGATCCGGGGACATAGTGAGTTGGAGGGGGGAAACAGAAATCTTGGAAACCGGAAATCTTGGAAAACGCTTAGAGTGGAGAGATCGGGATGAAACTTGATTGGAAGAATAAGCACAAGATCTAGATACGTGATTGACATAATTGAGGTATTTTTAAATTAAGAACGGGTGACCGGATCTTAATGAAATTTGATATTTAGAAGGAACTCATGTCTCAGAGCTCTTATTTTAAATCCCGATCAGATCTGGTGACATTGGGGGGAGTTGTCGGGGGAAACCGGAAATCTTGGAAAACGCTTAGAGTGGAGAGATCGGGATGAAACTTGGTGGGTAGAATAAACAAATGTCGTAGATACGTAATTGACGTAACCAGACTGGATCCGCTCTCTTTGGGGGAGTTAGGGGGGTCCAGTGCTTTGGCGAGTTTTGTGCTTCTGGACGTGCTAGGACGATGAAAATTGGTAGGCGTGTCAGGGACCCGCACACACTGACTTGATAAAGTCGTTTTCCCCGATTTGACTATCTGGGGGGCTGAAGGGAGAGGAAAAATTTGAAAAAATGAGGTATTTTTTACTTACGAGTCGGTGATCGGATCTTAATGAATTTTGATATTTAGAAGGACCTCGTGTCTCAGAGCTCTTATTTTAAATCCCGACCGGCATTAAGCCTCTGATTTTCCTTTTAAATCAATCTATTGATTCTTAGAATTTTGCTAGAGCTCAATCCATATGAGCTCTTGGCACTTCCGGCCTCGTCACAAGTGCCATATGAGCTCTTAGCTCTTGTTTTCGCCAATTCTGCAATTCCCATCTGCAAGTACCATATGGCATAAAAATGGCACCTTTTGGGCCATTTCTCAAGGGATTGGGCTAGCAGGCTGCCAGAACATCTTAGACAGACTTCTAATAGCTCATATAAAAAAATGTTGCTCATATTTGCGTCCTTCATATAAATTCCGCAAGGTACAAATGGCACTAGAAACGGGACTTTTGGTGCCAAGTCTCAAGTGGAAAAGCTGGGGCTAGTGGGCTACCAGCAATTTTTAGAGTGACGTGTAATGGCTCATTTGAAAGCTATTGCTCATATCTATGTGATGTTTATCAATTCTACCGTCCCTAAGTGTAAGGTAACACTAAAAACAACACTTTTGGTGTCATTTCTTAAGTAGAAAAGTTTGGAAGCATAAAGCAATATTATTGTAATAATTATGGTCCAAAATCTTTAACTGGAGGTTTCCAAGAACACCTCCTGTATGTTCGTCCTTGAGGCTCCTTTAATAAGCTACATAATCAAACAGTTCGTGGTAACGAACTGTAGTAAGGAGCGATCCGGCTCAATAGTAATCAAAACTCTAAAAAATTGAATTTTGATATCAGTAGCTACATCAAAAGAATCGCATTTTAATGCTGATTTTAAATATATAAGTCATCAAGTTTAGTCTTACCCATCAAAAGTTACGAGCCTGAGAAAATTTGCCTTATTTAGGAAAATAGGGGGAAACACCCCCTAAAAGTCGTAGGATCTTAACGAAAATGGCACCATCAGATTCAGCGTCTCAGAGAACCCTACTGTAGAAGTTTCAAGCTCCTATCTACAAAAATGTGGAATTTTGTATTTTTTGCCAGAAGACAAATCACGGGTGCGTGTTTATTTGTTTGTTTGTTTGTTTTTTTTGTTTTTTTTCCCCAGGGGTCATCGTATCGACCAAGTGGTCCTAGAATGTCGCAAGAGGGCTCATTCTAACGGAAATGAAAAATTCTAGTGCCCTTTTTAAGTGACCAAAAAAATTGTAGGGCATCTAGGCCCCCTCCCACGCTTATTTTTTCCTAAAGTCAACGGATCAAAATTTTGATATAGCCATTTTGTTCAGCATAGTCGAAAACCATAAAAACTATGTCTTTGGGATGACTTACTCCCCCACAGTCCCTGGGGGAGGGGCTACAAGTTACAAAATTTGACCAGTGCTTACATATAGTAATGGTTTTTGGGAAGTGTGTAGGCGTTTTCAGTAGGATTTTTTGGTTGGGGGGAGGGGTTTTGTATTTTTTGTGAATTTTGTAACTTTGATCTACAGAAGGTAGATCACGGACGCGTGTTTATTTGTTTTTTTTTTTGTTTTTTTCTTCTTTTTCCCAGGGGTGATCGTATCGACCCAGTTGTCCTAGAATGTTGCGAGAGGGCTCATTCTAACGGAAATGAAAAGTTCTAGTGCCCTTTTTAAGTGGCCAAAAAAATTGGAGGGCACCTAGGCCGCCTCCCACGCTAATTATTTTCCCAAAGTCAACGGATCAAAATTCTGAGATAGCCATTTTATTCAGCGTAGTCGAAAAACCTTATAACTATGTCTTTGGGGACGACTTACTCCTCCATAGTCCCCGTGGGAGGGGTTACAAGTTACAAACTTTGACCAGTGCATGCATATAGTAATGGTTATTGGGAAGTGTACAGGTGTTTTCAGGAGGATTTTTTGGTTGGGGGGAGGGGTTGAAAAGAGGGGGATATACTGGGGGAATTATCCATCGAGGAATTTTTCATGGGGGAAGAAAATTTCCATGAAGGGAGCGCAGGATTTACTAGCATTATTTAAAAAAAAACAACGAAAAAATAAATATGAAAAAGTTTTTTTCAGCTGGAAGTAAGGAGCAGCATTAAAACTTAAAACGAACAGAAATTATTACCCATATGAGGGGCTCACCTCCTCCTAATACCTCGCTCTTTACGCTAAAGTATTTTTAGTAATGTCAACTATTTATTCTACGGCTTTTGTGATTCAGGGGTCATTCTTAATGAATTGGGCCAAAATTTAAGATTTAGTGTAAAGAGAGAGGTACTGACGAGGGGGCAAACCCTCTCATATGTGTAATAAAAACATGAGAATAAAAAATTCTTTACGTAAGCTAGTTTATAAGTTACGTATATCTTTTACTAATAAAAAGATTCGTAAAAAATTAAAAGTTCTAGTTGCCTTTTTTATTAACCAAAAAATTGGTGGGCAACTAGGCTTCCTCCCCCGCTCTTTTTTTTCTCAAAATCATTCGATCAAAATTATGAGAAAGCCATTTAGCAAAAAAAAAAAAATATACAAATTTCGTTTTAATTATTTCTCTGCGGAGAGCCAAAATCAAAACATGCATGGATTCAAAAACGTTCAGAAATTAAATAAAAAAAAACAAGTTTTTTTCAACTGAAAGTAAGGAGCGACATTAAAACTTAAAACGAACAGAAATTACTTCGTATATGAAAGGGGCTGCTTCCTCATCAACGCCCCGCTCTTTACGGTAAAGTTTTTTACTGTTTTAAAAAGAAGAGTTGAGAGAAAGAGTCAAACTTTAGCGTAAAGAGCGGGGTGTTGATGAGGAAGCAGCCCCTTTCATATACTAAGTAATTTCTGTTCGTTTTAAGTTTTAATGTCGCTCCTTACTTTCAGTTGAAAAAACTTGTTTTTTTTATTTAATTTATTCTAAAGAAAACTGACTTCTTTCAGTGGATGTTTGAATTGTGCTGGCTTTTCTTAGTTTTGGCATTTTGGAGAAACTTAATTTAAGCTAGGGGGATGGGAAAACTGGGGTCTGGGAAAAAACTGAGGTGTGGGAGGGAAAGTTGCCCTCTCTGCCTCATAGCAAATTGGGCCCCTGACCCCAAACTATTGTAACTAAGGGGCTGAAGAAGTATAGGCTTGTGGTTCTGGAACCACTCAATGTCGTATATTAATAGAAGGATAACTTATTGTTATACTTACTTATTCAAATTATTTACTTAACTGTTCCATCGTAATATTCTTTCCATACATAAGATTTTGCATCCAAAGAGGAAGAAAGGCAAATAAAAATAGTTCCGCAGGAGAAGTCAGGTAATTCTTCCTAAAATTTTAGAAATGAAAACAAAAGTATTTTATAATATAATTTATTCTACCTACACAAGAAATGATCTTTTTTGAAATTTTGCCTTATTTCTAAGTAATGAGTGGCTTTTTCAAACAGTTAGTGATAACGAACTGTAGTAAGCAACAATAGTAAACGAAACTCTAAAAAATAAAATTTGATACTAATTGTTACATCAAAATAATCATATTTTTATGCTGATTTTAAATATATAAGTTTTTTTTCAAGTTTAGTCTTACCCATCAAAAGTTAGGAGCCTGAGAACATTTGCCTTATTTAGAAAATATGGAGAAACACCCCCTAAAAGTAATAGAATCTTAATCTTAACGAATCTTAAATCTCACCATCAGATTCAGAGCATCAGAGAACCCTACTGTAGCTCCTATCAAGCTTCTATATACAAAAATGTGGAATTTTGTATTTTTTGCCAGAAGACAGATCAGGGATGCGTGTTTATTTGTTTTCTTGTTTTTTTTTCCAGGGGTGATCGTATCGACTCAGTGGTTCTAGAATGTTGCGAGAGGGCTCATTCTAGCTGAAATTAAAAGCTATAGTGCCCTTTTTAAGTGACCAAAAAATTGGAGGGCACCTAGGCCCCATCCCATGCTAATTTTTTTTCCAAAGTCACCGGATCAAAAATTTGAGATAGCCATTTTATTAAGCATAGTCGAAAAGCCCAATAGTTATGTCTTTCGGATCGACTTAATCCCCAACAGTCCCCGGAGGAGGGGCTGTAAGTTACAAACTTTGACCATTGTTTACATATAGTAATGGTTATTGGGAAGTGTATAGACGTTTTCAGGGAGACTTTTTCGTGTTGAGGGGGGATGGGTTACGTGGGAGGATCTTTCCATGAAGGAATTTATCATGAGGGAATAGAATTTCCATGAAGGGGGCGCAGGATTTTCTAGCATTATTTAAAAAAATAAACAATGACAAAATAATTTAAAAAAAAGTTTTTCAACTGGAACTAAGGAGCAACATTAAAACATAAAACGAATGGAAATTATTAAGTATATAAGGGGGTCTGTCTCCTCCAAAATACCTCCCTCTTTACGCTAAAGTATTTTTAGCAATTTCAACTATTTATTCTACGGCCTTCGTGATTCATGGGTCATTTTTAAAGAATTGGGACAAAATTCAAGCTTTAGTTTGAAGAGTGAGGTATTGACGAGGGGGTGAATCCCCTCATATATGTAATAAAAATGTACAAATATAGAAGTTCGTTATGTAAGTTAATTCGTAAGTTACGTATATTTATTACTAATAAAAAAGTTCGTAAAAAAATAAAAGTTCTTGTTTATAGCAACTCCTTCCGAACGTTTGAGGTTGCCCACTTTCCAAAATCGTACACCATTTTTTGCAGCATGGACTTCTAGGCATTATTTGAAAAACGATCAGAAATTAAATGATTTTTTTCAACTGATAATAAGGAGCGACTTTAAAATTTAAAATGAACAGAAATTATTCCGTATATGAGGGTGCCCCCCCCCCTCCCAAAAACAATCAAAAAGATCACTGCAGTGCTGCTTCTTTTAATTAAATTTGAATTTAAAATGGCAAAGATTAGTTTTAAAAAGAAAATTTTTTGAGGGAAGTAAAGAGTGAAGTTTCATCAAGTTTAATATTACCCATCAAAAGTTACAAGCCTCAGAAAATTTGCCCTATTTTAGAAAATAGGGGGAAACGTCCCCTAAAAGTCATAGAATCTTAACGAAAATCACACCATCAGATTCAGTGTATCAGAGAACCCTATTGTACAAGTTACAAGCTCCTATCTACAAAATGCATGTTTATTTTTTGTTTATTTTTTTTTTATTATTATATTTTTTTTTCAGGGGTGATCCTATCGACCCAGTGGTCCTAGAATTTTGCAAGAGGGCTCATTCGAACGGAAATGAAAAGTTCCAGTGGCCTTTTTAAGTGACCAAAAAAATTGGAGGGCACTTAGGCCCCCTCCCATGCTCATTTTTTTCCAAAAGTCGTCGAATCAGAATTCTGAGATAGCCTTTATATTCGGCATAGTCGAAAAACCTTATAACTACTCCCCCACAGTCTCCGTGGGAGGGCTGCAAGTTACAAACTTTGACCAGTGTTTGCATATAGTAATGGTTATTGGGAAGTGTACAGACGTTTTCAAGGGGATTTTTTGGTTGGGAGGAGGGGTTGAGAAGAGGGGGTTATGTGGGGTAAACTTTCCATGGAGGAATTTGTTATGGGGGAAGAAGATTTCCATGAAGGGGGCGTAGCATTTTCTAGCATTATTTAAAAAAAGAAAAAATAAATATGAAAAAGTTTTTTCAACTGAAAGTAAGGAGTAGCATTAAAATTTAAAACGAACAGAAAATATTAAGCATATAAGGGGTTCACCTCCTCCTAATACCTCACTCTACGCTAAAGTATTTTTAGTAATTTCAACTATTTATTCTACGGCCTTTTTGATTCAGGGGACAAAATTTAAGCTGTAGTGTAAAGAGCGAGGTATTGACGAGTGGGCGAACCCTCTCATATACGTAATAAAAACATACGAATATAGAAGTTTGTCACGTAAGCTAATTCGTAAGTTACGTATATCTTTTATTAATGAAAACGTTCGTAAAAAACTAAAAGTTCTAATTGCCTTTTTAAGTACCCCAAAAATTGGAGGGGAACTGGGCCTCCTCCCCCCTCCTTTTTTCTCATAATCATTCGATCAAAACTATGGGAAAGCCATTTAGCCAAATAAATAAATATGCAAATTTCGCTTTAATTTTTCATCTGCGGAGAACCGAAATCAAAACAAGGATTAACTAAAAAACGTTATGAAATTAAATAAAAAAAAAGTTTTTTTTTAACTGAAAGTAAAGGAGCGACATTAAAACTTAAAACGAACAGAAATTACCCCGTATATGAAAGGGGCTGTTCCCTCTTCAACGCCCTGCTCTTTACGCTAAAGTTTTTACTGCTTTAAAAGGTAGAGTTGAGAGAAAGAGTATTTTATAGCTATTTGTTACTCCGTATATGAAAGGGGCTTTTCCTCCTCAACGCCCCGCTCTTTACGCTAAAGTTTGACTCTTTCTCTTAACTCTACTTTTTAAAACAGTAAAAAACAGCTTTTTGTTGTCAGGGCGTTTTTTAATTTTGTGTTTTATCTCTTATCTTACGAATGAGAGAGACACAATTCCTAGAACTTGTGAAATCAGTTTGTTACTGAGATCTGCGTAAATAATGACTACGAACTTTTTTTTTATTGAGATTTGAGTAAATAGAGACTATACGAACTATTTATCTAGGTTAATAAATTTGGGTAAATTTTTTTTTCTTTTTTGTCACGGATTTGTCCTCTGTTTACGAATTTTATTGCTTCAGTCTTCTTTTAAATATTTGATAGTGCGTAGTAGTCAAGTCTACATTAGAATTTGCTCACTAATTCAGTGTTGTGTCAGAATGATATAAACCAGGCACGGACGTACCCAAGGGTTTCCTTAGTCCCCCTCCCACGGAAAATTCAAAAAATTTGGATTTTCTGAGCACTTTTTAATCAAATTTTAAATACGGTTCTTTTCTCTCAGGGACCCCCCCGCCAAAAAAAAATCCTGGGAACATAGCTGAAACCAGCAAGGGGGGAAATATGAATTCCTACATTGTAAACGTAATCGCAGACGGGGCCACATTCTACACATACTCATATTACAATTGAACAACAAAACATGAATGAATGATAATATATAAATTTGTTTGCGTCTCAAAAATTGTTCTCTCTACAATATATTGCCCTTTTCCTAGTAGTTTTTCGCCCATAAAGACCTCGCCTTCCTCGGCTAGGCTCAACAAATATCCCCAGTTCTTCCACAGATAGATTCGAAGAAGTTTTATCTTGTATTGTTAAAATGTTGAATAGGTGAATATTTTTCTTCTTGTTCATATTTAATCTGTTTATGATTAATTGTAGGGTTTTAAGTTGTTTTTTTTTTAATTTTTGAATTTGTCTTCTTTACCCGACGTAAGAAGCGGTTTTGGGTTTATGTATTTTATGTGTTTTATTGAGAACAAAAAACTTGAAAAGAACGGAGCTTAAACGGAAAAACAAAACAAAGAAAACGATGAACATTTACGCCAACAGAACAACAAATTTGAGGAAAGATCGATATATTTCATCTTTTTTTTGGAAACCAGCTTCTAACTAGGAAGGTTGTCTAGTTTTAGTCAGATTACTCTTGTCAACAGTGTAAGAATAAAAATACAAGTCTCGTAGCATGGTACTCTCTGGTACCCATGTTGACGTTAGCCCCAGATTTGTAGTAAATATCTGCAGAAAAGTGGTTTTGAAAACTAGTTCGGATTGACTCTCATAAATTGGCAACATTCATTCTTACACATGGCAAACATATTTTGAAAAGTGATAATTTAAAAGAGAATTCACTTTTGACAGAAAAAAAAGAATGGCAAGATAAAAAAAAGAATGGGAATAAAAAAAAAAATATTATTTTCAGACGAGGTGTGCTTGTCATAATTTGAAGAAACTGTTTCCCCAGACATATACATAGAATTTAGTTTTTTTTTTTTTTTCATCTTAAACATATCTTGGAGAAACATTAGAAATCGTAGAACACATTTTAGGTTAAATGAGAGGGGGTAATTTCCCCGAAAGTCTACCTTTCTTGTGCATGTATCTCATTTTGTTATACAAAGTTGTGGAGTATCCTGTACTTTCTTTTATCTTCTAATTTCCTTTCAGGTCCTGTACCTCATCTGCTGATTCAGAAAATAATGCTGTAGGAAAAGAAACAGGTGAGTAATACTAAAACTATGCTAAACTACTTATCTGATAAACAATTGGGCCAAGGTCCCCAAACTAAGTTCACTTTTTTTGGAAGTACTTCGCTAGGTAGAAGATGCCCAGCTTCTCTCCGATGGTATAGTAAAACAAAGTAAAACATTTTTATAAAGGGTTTAAGTAAGCGTCTTAGAATTTTTTTTTAAGTCGTTTTAAAAATTTCAGTGTTGCCTTCTTAGGATGAGCGATTGATGAAAAAACTAAACTAATACTAAAATACTAAAGCATTAAAATTAAAACTAACCTATTTGTACAGAACAAAATAATTATTTCTGGTTCACAAATAGTTTATGGCTCATTCACTAAATTTGTCTGAGAGAGTTCATTAACAGGGTTCACCAACGTTTTAAGTTGTAAATGCTTTAGTATTTCTGCTGATGACGATTGCTGTACGTGTGATCGAAATAACCAGACTTTTGTATCTGTTTTCACTGTCTAATAAATGGACTTATCCCCATTTGAAAGTTAATTTGTTCGTCTTAGAAACCCTAAAATTAGAAAATCTTAAAAAAGAAACCCTAGAAAACCATAACATTGAATATAAAAGTCAATGTAGGATTATAGTAATTGTTCGCTAATCTTAGTATACTAGTATATAGCTTTGTCTCGGGAAGGATTATAGTGAATCAAAATAACTGACATATTTTAAATCTGATTTACAAAATTTGTCAACTGAATATTATGAATTAGGCAGACGAAAAATACAGCTCGTTAGCCATAAGTGGTCCCCAAGGTACTCAGATGCCATCTATAAGCTGTTTGACTTCTGTCATTCTTTGTAAAAAAAATCTTAACAACTATCCTAACATGAACTAGCTAAAAAAAAATGTTTCTTGTGAACGGCATACATCAGATACATCTACGGCTTGTTGGCCGTAGATAACCCAAGGACGTTCAGCTGCCGCTGAAGCTGTTCAAGTTGTGTCTTTTGTCATACAAAAAAGTGTAAAGCCAATACAAGTATCAATACGTAAATAGCTATCTCAATTTGTTCGCGTTTTAAAAATCTCGCCCTCCTCACTCTGCCTCAACAAACCTCCCAATTTGACATCTGTGATTTCTCACAAAAAACTCTCTAGCTACTGTTCCATTATGAACTTGCTAAGCAGAGTTGTCAGTGGGTGGCTTAGATCACATATGCCTATGGCTTGCTGACAATAAATAACCTTAAAGTGCTGGATCGAGTTGATCGAGAGCACGAATATACTTTGTCCGGTTTACGTAGCACCAAATCGATGTGCACCCATTCGGTACGAGAGCAGGTAAGAAAGAAGCCAGTGCAGCTATGGTGGGGTCAAAGGGATCACCCTTAAAAATATATCAAGAAAAAAAGAAAAAAATTATGTTTTTTAAGGCCAAACGGAAATACTGAACAAACAAAGTGAATATGTTGAAAGGACAACTGCCTCTCTTCTTCAGCGCCGACATAAAAAAAAAAAATATTTAAGGAACATGCCAAAAAAGAAAGAAAAAAAAATGTGACAAATGCGACGAAAAAAAAAATAAATGCGGAGAGTCAATGTGAAATAAAAAACAATGAAAACCAAAATTAAAGATGAATAAAATTCAATTGGTTTTTCGTTAGTTTTCATTGGGATTTCTTTTCACATTGACTGTCCGCATTTATTTTTGGCTTTTTCTTCGTCTTTTTTTGTCATTTTCATAAAAAAACACTTTTTTTTTCGCGCTGAAGAAGAGAGGCGTTCGTCCTTTCAAAATATTCACTTTGTTTGTTCAGTATTTCCGTTTGGTCTTAAAAAAACACTTTTTTGTTCTTTTTTTCTTTATATTATGTTGGCTAATGTGGCTTATGAAATCATCTTCCCTTAAAAACACCGTGGACAGAAAAAATCATAACACTTTCACACACTTTTCCTGCTTAGCTTTACTGGATTTTTCCAGGTACCCATTTGGAACTGGGTCGACTTAGGCTAAACTTACGGAGTAAGAGTACTGAGCCTCTCTCCAAACTAAATAATAGGCGACACCAAAACTCAAACCCCACCCGGAAGGACATGGGATTACCAGTCTCGAACGCTAATCACTCATCTGGAACGGGGGGGGGGGCGACATAACCATAAATAAATTTAAAGCCAACACAACTATCCCAACGTGAACCAACCGTGATTTTTTTTAAAGAACTAGCTCTCACCTCGCATTTCAGCTAAGGCGAAATTTTCTCGCTTGTGATTTAAATGGAGTACCAGATTCTAAACTTAAGAAGAAGGCGAGGAAAAAACAAGTCATGACGGATGCCATGTAAACAAAAAAAAACATTTTTTGTCCTCTGAGACCCCTCTCAGATCTATTCATACCCGAAGATCGCAAATTTGCCCAAGATTTTTCTATAGGGTGTAAGTATGTTTATGCCTTAAAGCTGCGATTTTCTTAGAATTTTTGTATGGTTGCTTCAGAACAGTGTTGCAACGTTGAATCATGAAAATACATCAACAATATTAATTTATAAATTTAACAATATTTTATTTGTAAAATTGAACATTAACTACATGCTGATCCACAAAGATAAATAGAAAGCTAGTTCTTATCGACTTTTTTTTCCTGATTTAAGTAGAACGAGAGATTTGTTGGGAGATAAATAGAAAGCCAGCTCTTCTTATCTTTTTTTTTCTGATTTAAGGAGACCAAGAGGTTTGTTGGGACATAAGGGGCTATTAGGGGCCCAGCAACGGGTTAAAAAAATGTTTTTTATTCTAATTTACTCAACGCTTATATCCTTAAATCTTTAGGCCAAGAGGCTCCCAATGGTAAAAAATATGAAGTTTTTAGGGCAGTACTAGAGTGGGTGTCATCACATTGAGTCATGATAATATTCAAGCAAAACTGACGGTGGTTTTTGACCCAACATTAATAACCTGTTGATTCGTAGTGAGAAATATACCTTCAAAGGACAAATACACCTTCTTGATCTGTTTATGTTTTATAGTTTATGTAATTTATATGTTTTATAGTAATGTTTTATAGCTTCTTTCACTTTTTTTTCATATAGTATCCACTATTGCCAAAAACTGCACAACTACATATAAAGTTCTTTTGAATTAAAGACGTATTTACCGATTTTTTTTGGTAATTCTTTAAGATATATGGGTTGTATGGGTTTTAGTCCTTTGCAATAGCAATACCTGAAACCCTGTGATAAGAACCAATGTTGAAATATTTGGAACATGATCAGCAGTCTTTGGACTCCGTACCCTTTAACAACTTAATCCCATGCCCGTTTTAATCTGTTTCTTTTGTAGAACTTGCTCGCTACCAAGCCCACGAAGAATTCGGTGATAGGCGATATAAAGCAACTGCCCGAACGTACTTCTACGAAAACGAAGCCAAATGCGACAAGAATATGGAAATTTTTTTGCGTTGTATTGAAGCTGTTTCAGGCGCAACTCATGGTACGGGTTTTGCAGCTATCAAGATGACAGCTTTAGGAAGGCCCCAGCTATTGGTATTTATTCCTCTTCTTTTCTAAATAACCCTTCAGTTGAGGAAATGATGAAAGCAAAAACAAATTATTAAAACTAGAAAAAAAATTTATAAAAACAAACTATTAAAAGATTATAAAAAAAATTGTATTTTCTACGGAGAGAATTCTCCGTGGGGAAAAAGTCTCCGGGGTAATTTCCAGGGAGAATGTTACTAGGGGGGCAAGGAGGAGAGAAGGGGATTTTCTTATACGATTTGAAAAATGGTAGGAAATTAAATAAATAAATAAAAAATAAAAACAAGTTTATTTAACTGAAAGTAAGGAGCGCCATCAAAACTTAAAACAAACAAATAATTCCCGTATATGTAGATGGCTGTCCCTTCGAGACACACATACGAGTTTAAAAGTATTTTTATACTGACAACTGTCGAAACTTTTTTCAATTTTTTTCGCTCTCCTATAAATTTGGGAAAATAGCCAATGACATTTTGCATTGCAACAGGCGAGATTATAAAACCTAAATAAAAAAGGTGAACATACCTTTGCTGATGCAGTACAAATTCTCGGAGACTGAAACCAGCTCGAGGCCCTCCTCGTCAGAATCATCACTTGATTCATCATCTTCATGGATAGCTTCTGTCTCTATGGCTGGGCATGATGAGGGCTCTGACTCGGAGGGATATAACTTTGCAGCCTGGATTAAAAAATTGAGATGGCTCTCTTTAGGCATGTACGTTTCAAGGAAGAGGAATCTAGCAATGTACTCCTTTCATTACGGGCTCCTCGTCCCTGACCTCTTGTGGCTTTTTTTTTCAAAGAGTGCCATAGCTTCTCAACACACTGAATATGGATTATTGAATTTTCAAGGTTAATAAAGCTTTCCGAATGATTGATGTGGTGGTGAGTATATCCGAGATCTGACAGACAAGACTAGACTCCCCATCTTACACTTCTTAATGTTGAATCTGGCTTTATATATCTCTGTATGAGAGGCATCAGAGTTGCTCTGTTTTTTTCTCAGAGTCTCACCGCCTACCAGGAGAGTGACCATAATTTTTTTGCCCTCTCAATTTTTTCAAGTACCTATTTGGCTGATATGCCTCTCTGGGTTATATTTCCGACGAACCAAAACACTTATCTATTTTGACAACAACGCCCTCACTTCCTATGAGTTGTTGGTGTCAAACTCAATGCTCTAGTACCTCACTACAAAACGATTTCCAGTCCACACTTGCTTTGGACCCTGTCTGTAGCTCTTGTATGGCAAAACGATGCTTCCACTTAAAGAATGATAAATAAACAACATTAATTTGTTTGCTGGTATCTGAATGCCTTGCAGGAAGCTTCCCTTTCTGTCACTGATCGAGAAGTTGCACTGTTTTCTAAGTTTCTTGAGACCTGAGCCCAGAAAAAAAATACGAATATAAATAAATGAAAAAGGTATTAAAAACAAACTATTTAATTTTTAAATTATTTTATTTTAAAAAATATCCGCTACAAATCCCTTTTTGAGCCTTTAAAAGGATTGTAAAAGTAACAACTTATTTGACTTTTTTTATCGTATTGTCTAATTGATTTTTAAAAGTAAATATTTTAAAAACCTACCATTTAATGCTAAGACAATATTTGATCTCTAGATGTAGTTTATATTCTACACATTTAAAGCATGTAGTTTATATTCTACACCTTTGAGGCACAAATTGAAAAAACAACAATGAATACAAACTAAAAAAAAGTAATAAATATTAACTAACTAGCTGTTGGGGTGGAGCTTCGCGACACCCCAACACCTAGTTGGTGGTGGCGCTTCGCACCCCCCCCCCCCCCAAGCCCCCCCGCGCGCGTAAGTCGTTACGCGCCATATTAGTTACGCGTCATTGTAGTTGTGTCCCTGTGTCCCACCTGTGAATATATATATATATATATATATATATATATATATATATATATATATATATATATATATATATATATATATATATATATATATATATATATATATATATATATATATATATATATATATATATATATATGTTTTCAACTACGTAAAACTTGCGAATATACAACATTCTTCGCTGTCCCATTGTCTGTGCATATAAATAGATTGTCAGGTTTACCGACTCTTGAACATGCAACATATAATTGTCCATGGGAAAAACAATCCGTATTCAGATCTATACCTCATGATTCTAATGATTGCCCTTTACCTTTGTTGATGGTGATTGCAAATCGAACATTCCGTGTCCCCGTCGTCATTTATATATCCCCCTGTGCCCCCGGCGTCCCCGTTGTAGTTGTGTCCTTATGTCCCGGTCGTCATTTATATTCCCTGTGTCCCGGTCGTCATTTGTGTCCCAGTGTCCCAGTCTGTAATTTCTCTTTGAGTGTCCCGGTCGTCATTTATATTCCCTGTGTCCCGGTCGTCATTTGTCCCCGGTGTCCCGGTCTGTGTATACATTCGTTTTTGAATTGGTATATGATGAAATAAATTTTTAGTTTTTTTCCTTTTTTTCTTTTTAGTTTTTTTTTGTAGTTTTATCTTTTTTAGTTTTTTTTTCTTTTTATTTATTTTATTTTCTTCTCCTTTATTTTTCAGTTTTTTTCCTTTTTTTCTTTTTTTTCTTTTTTAGTTTTTAGTTTTTTTAGTTTTTATGGCACTTGGTATTAACCAAGTGACATATAGCAATCGCAAATTCTGTCGGTCTTTCGGTCCCGGTTTTGCTACTTTAGGCACTTCCAGGTAAGTTGGGACGATGAAATTTGGCAGGCGTATCAGGGACCGGACCAGATTAAATTAAAAATAGTCGTTTTTCCGATTTGACCATCTGGGGGGGGGAGTGGGGGGCCCGTTAATTCGGAAAGGATAGAAAAATTGAAGTATTTTTAACTTACGAACTGTTGATCAGATCTTAATGAAATTTGATGTTTGGAAGGATATCGTGTCTCAGAGCTGTTATTTTAAATTCCGACCGGATCTGGTGACATCGGGGGGGGGGGGGATATGGGAGGGGAAAACCTAAAATCTTGGAAAACACTTAGAATGAAGGAATCGTGATGAAACTTGGTGGGAAAAATAAGCACAAGTCCTAGATACATGATTGACATAACCGGAATGGATCCACTCTCTTTGGGGTAGTTGGAGGGGGGGGGGGTTTAATTTTGAAAAATTAGAAAAAATGAGGTATTTTTAACTTACGAACGGGTGATTGGATCTCAATGAAATTTAATATTTAGAAGGATATCGTGTCTCGGAGCTCTTATTTTAAATCCCGACCGGATCTGGTGACATTGGGGGGGGGGGGGAGTTGGGAGGGGGAAACCTAAAACTTGGAAAACACTTAGAGTGGAGGGATCGGGATGAAACTTGGTGGGAAAAATAAGCACAAGTCCTAGATACATGATTGACATAACCGGAACGGATCCGCTCTCTTTGGGGTAGTTGGGGGGGGGGGGCTTAATTCTGAAAAATTAGAAAAAAACGAGGTATTTTTAACTTACGAACGGGTGATCGGATCTCAATGAAATTTGATAGTTAGAAAGATATTGTGTCTCAGAGCTCTTATGTTAAATCCCAACCGGATCTGGTGACATTGGGGGGGGGAGTTGGGAAGGGGGAACCTAAAACTTGGAAAACACTTAGAGTGGAGGGATCGGGATGAAACTTTGTGGGAAAAATAAGCACAAGTCCTAGATACATGATTGACATAACCGGAACGGATCTGCTCTCTTTGGGGTAGTTGGGGGGGGGGGTTAATTCTGAAAAATTAGAAAAATGAGGTATTTTTAACTTACGAACGGGTGATCGGATCTTAATAAAATTTGATATTTAGAAGGATATCGTGTTTCAAAGCTCTTATTTTAAATCCCGACCGGATCTGGTGACATTGGGGGGAGTTTGGGGTGGGGGAACCTAAAATCATGGAAAACGCTTAGATTGGAGGGATTGGGATGAAACTTGGTGGGACAAATAAGCAGAATTCTTAGATACGTGATTTACATAATTGGAAGGGATCCGCTCTATTGGGGGGGGGGGGTTTCTGAAAAATTAGAAAAAAATGACGTATTTTTAACTTACGAAGGAGTGATCGGATTTTCATAAAACTTCATATTTGGAAGTACCTTGTAACTCAGATCTCTTATTTGAAATGTCAACCGGATCCAGCGTAATTGGGGAGGGGGGGACTGGAAATCTTAGAAAACACTTAAAGCGGTGAGATCAGGATGAAACTGGATGGGAAGAATAAAAACCTGTCTAAGATGCGTGACTGACATAAACAGACCGGATCTGCTCTCTTTGGTGGAGTTGGGGGGGGGGGTAGGGTAATTTTGAAAATTGAGGTTTTTGTAACTTACGAAAGGGTGACCAGATCTTAATGGAATT
Organism: Artemia franciscana; assembly: GCF_032884065.1. Classification (NCBI taxonomy): domain Eukaryota; kingdom Metazoa; phylum Arthropoda; class Branchiopoda; order Anostraca; family Artemiidae; genus Artemia; species Artemia franciscana. The sequence goes on from NC_088867.1 coordinate 56,184,091, forward strand.
TGATATTTAGAAGGATCTTGTGCTTTAAAGCTCTAATTTTAAATTCCGACCAGATCATGTGACATTGGGGGGAGTTGGAGGGGGAAACCGGAATTCTTGGAAAACGTGAAAATAGGGGTATTTTTATCTTACGAAAAGGTGATCTGATCTTAATGAAATTCGATATTTAGAAGGATATCGTGTCTCAAAGCTCTTATTTTAAATACCGACCGGATCTGGTGACATTGGGGGGATTTGGGGTGGAGGAACCTAAAATCATGGAAAACGCTTAGATTGGAGGGATCGTGATGAAACTTGGTGGGAAAAATAAGCAGAAGTCTTAGATACGTGATTTACATAATTGGAATGGATCTGCCCTATTAGGGGGGGGGGGGGGGGGGTAATTCTGAAAAATTAGAAAAAATGACGTAATTTTAACTTACGAAGAAGTAATCGGATCTTCATGAAACTTCATATTTAGAAGGACCTTGTAACTCAGATCTCTTATTTTAAATCTCAACCGGATCCAGCGTAATTGGGGGGCAGTTGGGGGGACTGGAAATCTTAGAAAATACTTAAAGCGGTGAGATCAGGATGAAACTGGATGGGAAGAATAAAAACCTGTCTAAGATACGTGACTGACATAACCGGATCTTCTCTCTTTGGTGGAGTTGGGGGGGGGGTAATTTTGAAAATTGAGGTATTTATAACTTACGAAAGGGTGACCAGAGTTTAATGAAACTTCATATTTAGAAGGCTCTTGTGCTTTAAAGCTCTAATTTTAAATTCCGACCAGAATCTGTGACATTGGGGGAAGTTTGTAGGGGAAAACCGGAATTCTTGGAAAACGTGAAAATTGGGGTATTTTTATCTTACGAATAGGTGATCGGATCTCAATGAAATTTGATATTTAGAAGGAATTCATGTCTCAGAGCTCTTATTTCAAATCCCGACCAGATCTTTTGACATTGGGGGGAGTTGGAGGGGGAAACCTTAGAAAACACTTGGAGTGGAGGAATCGGGATGAAGCTTGGTGGATAGAATAAGCAAATGTCCTTGATACGTGATTGACAGAACCGTACTGGATTTGCTCTCTTTGGGGGAGTGGTTCAGTGATTTGGCGAGTTTGGTGCGTCTGGACGTGCTAGGACGATGAAAATTGGTAGGCGTGTCAGGGAGCTGCACAATTTGACTTGATAAAGTCGTTTTCCCAGATTCGACCATCTGGGGAGCTAAAGGGAGAGGAAAAATTAGAAAAAATTAGGTATTTATAACTTACGAGTGGGTGATCGGATCTTAATGAATTTTGATATTTAGAAGGACATCGTGACTCGGAGCTCTTATTTTAAATCCTGACCGGCATTAAGCCTCTTATTTTCTTTTTTAAATCAATCTATTGATTCATAGAATTTTGTTAGAGCTCATACCATATGATCTCTTGGCTCTTAGCTCTTCTTGCCTCGTCACAAGTGCCATATGAGCTCTTAGCTCTTGTTTACCTTTTTTTTTAGTTTTTTTTAGTTTTTTTAGTTTTTTATTAGTTTTTAGTTTTTACCTTTTTTTAGTTTTTTTAGTTTTTTTAGTTTTTTAGTTTTTTTTTCTTTTTTAGTTTTTTACCTTTTTTTTAGTTTTTTTTGTAGTTTTTTATTTTTTTTAGTTTTTTTCTTTTTAGTTTTTTTTTGTAGTTTTACCTTTTTTAGTTTTTTTTTCTTGTTTTGTATTAATGCTAAAGCCAAGGCTCGAACCTGGAACCTCTTGAACCTAGAACCTGGAACATAACGCCTTACCAACTCAGCTACATCGGCTTGAATACATTCGTTTTTGAATTGGTATATGATGAAATAATTCAGACGTCATATGCGGACAAACACGACGTCAGTCGACAGACAGACAGACAAGTTATTTTTATATATATAGATGTAAACTAAAAGAAAAAACATACCTGACAAAAATAACAATAGTTATAAACGGAAAAAATTACAGTATATACAAACTGAATAAAGTAATAAACATAAAATAATAAGAACTAGAATAAAATTATATCTAAAAATTCAATGCTGGTATCATCTTTCTCAAAAAATAAAATATAAATTTTTGAATTGTCTTTAGATTTTCAAAAAGTTACCATCTTTTTCAAAAAATTTAAAAGCTGTGTCAACGCGCATGCAGGTACAGCGTTCACAAATTGACATGACTGATTAAAATGAAATTGACAAACAGTACTAAGATATGGAATTTGACAAAAACTACGCTGATATTTTACTACACCTTTTCCTGCTTTTTTCCCTGTAGAAGAAAAGTAATTTGGAAATTTTTTCACTAAGCTTTTAAAAAGTGATCTACAGTCAAAATTTTGGCCTTAAACCTGTGGATTCATCCCATTCATACTCTGACTATACTTTATAATTAACTATAGTTAGTTAAGTGTAATGTATAATTATAACTATAAAAGTAATTTTTACATTGGTGTATAGACATCATGCCATTTTCTACAGATGCCAGAAAATGTTTGACATTTAAGGATTATATTTATAAAATGAAATATATGTGGAATCTGTTTACTAGTGCCTTTCGAGTGTATTTCTTTTGAATCATTGAATTATAAACAAATGGTATGTTTTAAACCACTTTTTAAACCCATTTCTTGTGATGATCTCAATTTATGTGGTGACAAAAATAATGTCCCTTTTTTTGGCCCCTTTAAGGGCTCAAAATGGAATTTGTCCCTGGAGTAGTTATTATATTTAAAAAGGGCATAAAAAAGGTATCAGCTGTTGTATTCACTTCTTTCTAGTTAAGTTATATGAGAAAAGAAAAATTTACAGTGTAAACTCAAAACGAAGCTTAAACTACCAAAAAATGAGCTGGGTCACCCCTCCCCCCCCCCGTGTGTCCTTTAAGGACCACAACATAATTTGCACTTTACTGAAAACAATTTCTATTTTGACCTATTTGTTTTTATTTTTCATAATATAAACAAGTCACCATAATAACCAAAAAAAAATAAAACAAAACAAATGAATGTGGATGGGCAGTTTAATACATATACTGACATTAATTTCTTGGGGCCTCAAAAATTTTGGATTTATTAAAGTTGTCAAAGAGAAACCGTTCAAAAATATATTTCGTTTTCAGTAAAGTGCAAATTATGTTCCGGTCAAACAGTTCGTGGTAACGAACTGTAGTAAGGAGCGACCCGGCTCAATATTAACCAAAACTCTAAAAAATGGAATTTTGGTACCAATAGCTACATAAAAAAATTGCATTTTAATGCTGATTTTAAATATATAAGTTTCATCAAGTTTAGTCTTACCCATCAAAAGTTACGCGCCTGAGAAAATTTGCGTTATTTTAGAAAATAGGGGGAAACACCCCCTAAAAGTCTTAGAACCTTAACGAAAATCACACCATCAGATTCAGCGTATCAGAGAACCCTACTGTAGAAGTTTCAAGCTCTTATCTACAAAAATGTGGAATTTTATATTTTTTGCCAGAAGGCAGATCACGGATGCATATTTATTTGTGTTTTTTTTTTTTTTTTTCAGGGGTGATCGTATCGACCCAGTAACCATCTGGGGGGGAGTGGGGGCAGGTTAATTCGGATAAAATAGAAAAAATGAAGTGTTTTTAACTTATGAGCGGGTGATGGGATCTTAAGGAAATTTGATGTTTGGAATGATATCGTGTCCAGAACTCTTATTTTATATCCCGACCAGATCTGATGACATTGGGGGGGGGGGGGAGTTGGAGGGGGAAAACCTAAAATCTTGGAAAACGCTTTGAGTGGAGGGATCGGGATGAAACTTGGTGGGAAAAATAAGCAGAAGACCTAGATACGCTATTGAAATAACCGGAACGGATTTGCTCCGTTTGGGGGAGTTGGGGGGGGGGATTAATTCTGAAAAATTAGAAAAAATGAGGTATTTTTAACTTACGGAGGAGTGATCGGATCTTGATGAAATTTGAAGTTTGGAAGGATATCGTGTCTCAGAGCTCTTATTTTAAATCTCGACTATTGAGGGGGGGGACCTAAAATCTTGGAAAACGCTTAGAGTGAAGGGATCAGGATGAAACTTGGTGGAAAAAATAAGCAGAAGACTTAGATACGTTATTGACATAACCGGAACAGATTTGCTCTGTTGGGGGGGGGGGGGGTTAATTCTGAAAAATTAGAAAAAATGAGGTATTTTTAACTTACGAAGGAGTAATCGGATCTTAATGAAATTTGAAGTTTGGAAGGATATCGTGTCTCAGAGCTCTTATTTTAAATCCCGACTGGATCTGGTGACATTGGGGGGAATTGAGGGGGACCTAAAATCTTGGAAAACGCTTAGGTTGAGGGATCGGGATGAAACTTGGCGGGGAAAATAAGCACAAGTCCTAGATACGTGATTGACATAACCGGAACGGATCCGCTCTCTTTGGGGGAGTTGGAGGGGGGGGGGGGGTTAATTCTGAACAAATTAGAAAATGAGGTATTTTTAACTTACGAAGCAGTGGTCGGATCTTAATGAAATTTGAAATTTGGAAGGCTATCGTGTCTCAGAACTCTCATTTTAAATCCCGACTATTGAGGGGGGGGGACCTAAAATCTTGGAAAACGCTTAGAGTGAAGGGATCAGGATGAAACTTGGTGGGAAAAATAAGCAGAAGACTTAGATACGTTATTGACATAACCGGAACAGATTTGCTCTGTTGGGGGGGGGGGTTAACTCTGAAAAATTAGAAAAAATGAGGCATTTTGAACTTACGAAGGAGTAATCGGATCTTAATGAAATTTGAAGTTTGGAAGGATATCGTGTCTCAGAGCTCTTATTTTAAATCCCGACTGGATCTGGTGACATTGGGGGGAATTGAGGGGGACCTAAAATCTTGGAAAACGCTTAGAGTGGAGGGATCGGGATGAAACTTGGCGGGGAAAATAAGCACAAGTCCTAGATACGTGATTGACATAACCGGAACGGATCCACTCTCTTTGGGGGAGTTGGGGGGGGGGTGTAATCCTGAACAAATTAGAAAAATGAGGTATTTTTAACTTACGAAGGAGTGGTCGGATCTTAATGAATTTTGAAATTTGGAAGGCTATCGTGTCTCAGAGCTCTTTTTTTAAATTCCGACTGGATCTGGGGGAATTGAGGGGGGGGGACCTAGAATCTTGGAAAACGCTTAGAGCTGAGGGATCAGGATGAAACTTGGTCGGAAAAATAAGCACAAGTCCTAGATACGTGATTGACATAACCGGGACGGATCCGCTCTCTTTGGGGGAGGAGGGTTAATTCTGAAAAATTAGAAAAATGAGGTATTTTTAACTTACGAAGGAGTGATCGGATCTTGATGAAATTTGATGTTTGGAAGGATATCATGTCTCAGAGCTCTTATATTAAATATCGACCTTATCCGGTGAAGGGGAAGTTGGGGGGGGGGGGGCGGAACCTAAAATCTTGGAAAATGCTTAGAGTGGAGGGATCGGGATGAAACTTGGTGGGAAAAATAAGCACAAGTCCTAGAGACGGGATTGACATAACCGGAACGGATCTGCTGTCTTTGGGGGAGCTGGGGGGGGAGGGTTAATTCTAAAAATTAGAAAAAATGAGGTATTTTGAACTTGCGAATGAGTGAATTTGCAAAAATTGAGGTATTTTTAACTTGCGAGTGGGTGATCGGATCTTAATGAATTTTGATATTTAGCTTGACCTCGTGACTCAGACCTCTTATCTTAAATCCCGACCGTAATTAAGCCTCTGATTTTCCTTTTAAAGCAATCTATTGATTCTTAGAATTTTGCTAGAGCTCATACCATATGAGCTCTTAGCTCTTGGCTCTTACGACCTCGTCACAAGTGTCATATGAGCTAGCTCTTGTTGTCTTAGCTAAATAATCAATATAAGTTTATATACGGCAAGCAATATAAATGAATTAATGTTTGAGATGAGTTGATAGCCCATTGAGGGGATATTGTTTAGTTTTTGTTTATTTATAAAGATTTATGTGTCGGAGTTAGCCTGACGAACCGAAAGGTTCGTCAAAAACAATAGTTTTTATTGTTTTGCAAACTTGTCTGTAAACAAAATAATACTTCTGAAAAAAAACAAGATTTGGGAAAATCAAAACCTAACAAATAATATTTGTATAATAATGAACATATTTTTTTTAGCTTCAGTTGTCTGAAACCATTATGAGAGCCCGCCAGTATTTCTCTGATGTGACAAAGGTAGACATTACTGGTAACATCATGGCTAAACACGTTTCACCCAAGTTGTTTGAGAGGAGGTTCAAGGAGGCAGATATTTCAGTTGATAATCCAGAGATTCAAAAATGGCTGAAACAAATGACTTATGACAAAGAAGGGTAAGAGGTGGCTGTCATTTTTCATGCGCCCTCCCCCCAAAATCCTAATTTTTTCTAAATTTTTGGGCACTTCTTAAAAATGTATTGCCCCCTCCCCTGAAAAAAGTCTTGCTTACGTCCCTGGGTATATTATTATTGAGTATCTTGATAATTTTTTAATTTGGCGTTTTTCTTGCGGGAATCTTGAGATATTAGGCCTTATTCGCTGACAAACCATATTTTTGACATGAGATTCAGATGGAGCAAGGAAGTTTTTAAAACTGGTTTTTTAATTGCAACTGTGGGAGAGCAAAGTTCGTAACCGGTGGAATCCACAGTCCTAAATTTTTCTTTCTATTTGACGTTCATAATACTGAAAACCCAGATTTGCCATTTTGATGATCTAGATTGTGAATGGAACGTCATATTTGACGTTCTTAAGACGGGAAATCAGATCATCGTTTTGATGACCTAGATTGTGAATGAAACGTTATATTTGACGTTCTTAACGCTGACAAACTACATCGTCGTTCTGATGACCTACATTGTGAATGGAGATTAATATTTGACGTACATATCACTGAAAAACTAGGTTGTCGTTTCGATGACCTAGGTTGTGAATGGAATGTTATATTTGACGCTCTTAACGCTGACTAGATTGTCGTTCCGATGACCTAGATCGTGAATGGAGAGTAATATTTGACGTACATATCACTGAAAAACCAGATTGTCGTTTTGATGACCTAGATGGTGAATGGAACGTTATATTTGACGTTCTTATCGCTGAAAGACTACATCGTCATTCCGATGACCTGGATTGTGAATGGAGAGTAATATTTGACGTACATATCACTGCAAAACCAGATCGTCATCTCGATGACCTAGATTTCGAATATCATGACACCGCCAAACCAGATCATTGTTCTGACGACGTAGACTGTGAGTGGAACGTCATATTTGGCGTTCACAACACTGACAAATCAGATTCTTGACTCAAGATTAAGAATTAGCTATAAACAAAAAAGTTTTAAAACTAGATTAGTGAATTGTAGCTTTGTTAAAGCAAAATTTGTAAACCCAACACACGATCGGGCAAAATCCCATCCCTAAATCAAAATTCTCTTTCAAGTACAGTTGTCATACTCGCAATCTTGATTATAGACTCGCAATTCTTCTTGGTGTTTTGATGACCCGGATTGTGGGTCGAATGCTATATTTCATTTTCATAACACTAAAAGCACGGATTTATTGTTCTGATGATCTAGATTGTGAGTGGAACGTCATATCTGACGTTCTTAAGACTGGAAATCAGATCATCGTTCTGATGACCTAGATTGAGAATGAAACGTTATATTTGACGTTCTTAACGCTGACAAACTACATCGTCGTTCCGATGACCTAGATAGTGAATGGAGATTAATATTTGACGTAAATATCACTGATAAACCAGGTCGTCGTTTCGATGACCTAGCTTGTGAATTGAACGTTATATTTGACGTTCTTAACGCTGACTAGATTGTCGTTCCGATGACCTAGATCGTGAATGGAGAGTAATATTTGACATACATATCAGTGAAAAACCTGATTGTCGTTTCGATGACCTAGATTGTGAATGGAACGTTATATTTGACGTTCTTAACGCTGAAAAACTACGTCGTCATTCCGATGACCTAGATTGTCAATGGAGAGTAATATTTGATGTACATATCACTGAAAAACCAGATCGTCATCTCGATGACCTAGATTTCGAATATCATGGCACTGACAAACCAGATCATTGTTCTGACGACGTAGACTGTGAGTGGAACGTCATATTTGGCGTTCATAACACTGACAAACCAGATTCTTGACTCAAGATTCAGAATTAGCTATAAACAAAAAAGTTTTAAAACTATATTAGTGAATTGTAGCTTTGTAAAAGCAAAATTTGTAAACCCAATTCAGGATCGGGCAAAATCCCATCCCCAAATCAAAATTCTCTTTCAAGTACAGTTGTCATACTCGTAATCTTGATTATAGACTTGCAATTCTGCTTGGTAATTTGATGATCCGGATTGTGGATCGAATGCTATATTTTATTTTCATATCACTAAAAGCACGGATTTGTTGTTCTGATGATCTAGATTGTGAGTGGAACGTCATATCTGACGTTCTTAAGACTGGAAATCAGATCATCGTTAGATTGTGAATGAAACGTTATATTTGACGTTCTTAATGCTGAAAAACTACATCGTCGTTCCGGTGACCTAGATTGTGAATGGAGATTAATATTTGACGTACATATTACTGACAAACCAGGTCGCCGTTTGGATGACCTAGCTTGTGAATGGAACGTTATATTTGACGTTCTTAACGCTGACTAGATTGTCGTTCCGATAACCTAGATCGTGAATGGAGAGTAATATTTGACGTACATATCACTGAAAAACCAGATTGTCGTTTCGATGACCTAGATTGTGAATGGAACGTTATATTTGACGTTCTTAACGCTGAAAAACTACATCGTCATTCCGATGACCTAGATTGTGAATGGAGAGTAATATTTGACGTACATATCACTGAAAAACCAGATCGTCATCTCGATGACCTAGATTTCGAATATCATGACACTGACAAACCAGATCATTATTCTGACGACGTAGACTGTGTGTGGAACGTCATATCTGACGTTCATAACAATGACAAACCAGTTTCTTGCCACAAGATTAAAAAAGAATCTCGTTTTCAATTATAGCTTCAAGTTATTTGATCTGTATGGATTTATTATTCGGTTTGTCAGCGAGAAAGGCCTATTGTTTTATTTTTGATTAAACCCCAAAACAGCACAAGAGAAATGAGTGTATTTTGCTTGTCTCAAAAGAGCACAAATGACACCTCAAATGGGACCCCAAAAGACCACAAGAGAAATGAGTGTATTATGCTCATTGGCCGCAGACCATGGTTCTGATAACGAAACTGTTTGTATCACCAAAAATAGTACTGTTCAAAACTCAAGAACATTTACATTCTGGTCAGTTGCGTCGGAGGAGCCAGGTCTTTAGTTGCTACCACAGAGGCTGCTGAGCAACCATTAGTTGCCACTGCCTTTGTTCAGCACAAGTACAAGGTCATGGATGGTTTATTGACTTGTGAATGGCTATTGTATAGGGAGAATTCTCGTCGGGGATAATAACTCTTCTGGTAATTATAATGATAATATGGTTACCAAGGCTAGCGGCACATTAAGCTTGTCGTTGGGGTTATTGATTATTCCATTAGAAAAAATTTGAAGTCCCAAGAAGTCGAATTTTGCCTGTAATATTTTAAGTCGAATGCTTGTCTCTTCTATTTTTTTCTACTAATTTTTTGAAATATTTATTTCTTGTTCAAAAAATTATTTTTGCGCAAGGTTTGAGTTGGGAAAATGGTTTAAAAAGATATGAATTGTGTTGAATAATACGTTAAATTACGTTTCAAATTAATACAGGTTATGGTTGCAACATGTTATGAATTCTCTCTGCAATCTGTTATGATTTGCTTATTTTGAGTGAGAAAAACTACGATGTAGGTATATTCTGATTTCATATTTAATATATAGAGATGTTTAGAAATTAGGTTAGGTATTTAATATAATTTGTTCTGGGTGGCCTGCTTTTCATAATTTTCTGTTGTAATTCCCATAATTTTGTTAATGAAGTATTACATTTTAATCATATTTTGGTATATTTCATTAGGATTAACCTAACTTCACTTCTTGGGTGTGTTCTGAATAATTAACAAGTACTATGTAATTAATTAATTTAATAGATATAATCAATCACTCATTTAAAGGATTTAATTGATCAATGAAATTAAGTTATCAAATTAATTTTGCTAATTTTCGAATTAAACTAAGCTTATTGTTGGAAAACTAAATTCCAGCAATTTTACTGTTGTCCCATTTAAATCACATAAAACAGGATGTATTTACAATAAAAAAAATAACAGGGAAGATCTTGTGTAGTATGTAGATGCTCAAATCACAGCCCCTGTGACTGATCCTGACGGGATGGTTGTGACGTTTTTCTTAAGTTATGCAATTAAATTATTTTTTAATAAAATGATTAATGACTAATCAGTTTAATTAATTTGATCAGCTAATATAATTGGTCTAATTAACTAATTTTTTAAATTAAACTAAGATTATTATTGGAAAATTCGATTCCATAACTGGAGTTAAATGTGCAGCATATATATCAAATTAGATCCTCAGTAGCTCTAAACCCGATAGGATGGGTGTGAAGTTTTTTCTTAATTTGTGAAACCAAGTTATTTTTAATAAGATAATTAGTTACTTTAATTATCATTTTAATAAATCTTATTAATTAAACTAATTAATTGGATTAATTTTTAAGCAAATTACGCTTGTTATTAAAGAACTAAATTCCAGCAATGGTACCGTCGTCTCATTTCAGTTACATAGATATACGATGTGTTTGGAATCAGCAAGAGCAAGGAACACCTACTGTGCAGCATGTAGATGCTCAAAATCAGAGCTACTGTAGCTCTGAACCTGACGGGATGGTTGCGACGTTCGTAAATTTAAATGTAGAATTTTACTTCGAATGGTGAAGGTCAAATATGTATTTGGTGTTGAAAATCAGCCGTGGAGTATATTTTGAACGTTGATGCTCAGAATTGGAGCTTCTGTAACTATTTCACGGGATGGTTGTGACCTTGGTAAATTTATTGTAGAATTTCACTTCAGATGGTGAAGGTTTAATCTGGTGTTTTCTGCGGTAGCTTGCACCATTTAAAAAAAAGTTTGGTTCTGTTCACTCTTGTCGCAGCAGCTTTCTTCTTCTTTCGAAATATTCTTCTTCGTCTGATTATGGATTCTATGAGGCTCAGAGAAAATTTTTTGGCCAAACATCACCTAATTTTTGTCTGTTTTCTTCCTAGTTCAGTTGAAAGACTTAAGACTCCCCTCCCCCTCTCTGTAGGAAGGCTTTGGTCTAAAATGTTTATTTTATCGCCTGGTAAAACTGTGGCGTAAATAATTGTATTTTGATTTTGTATTTCATATCTCCTTTTCCTTAAAAAAAAAGAAAAAAAAAAGGAAGAACTACGTCCAAAAATGCGCTGCATTTGTATTTTCATATTTGTACTCGCAGCTTCCAGTTAAAATATTGGTCAAAAATGCAATTTATTTGTATTTTATGTATTTTTTCCTCGTACTTTGCATAACCTAACTGTTTTTCCTAAATCAGTCCAACCCCCCTCCTCCCCTTTCTGCAGGAAGACTGGTCTAAAATGTTTATTTTAAGGCCTGGTTGGTGTAAATAATTGTATTTTGATTTCATATTTGCATCTCCTCTCCCTCAAAAAAAAACAGGCCAAAAAAGCGCTGCGTTCGTATTTTTGATATTTGTACTTGCAGCTTCCAGTTAAAATATTGGTCAAAAATGCAATTTATTTGTATTTTCTGTATTTTTTTTTCTCGTACCTTGCATAACCTAACTGTTTTTCCTAAATCAGTCTAACCCCCCTCCTCCCCTTTCTGCAGGAAGACTGGTCTAAAATGTTTATTTTATGGCCTGGTTGGTGTAAATAATTGTATTTTGATTTCGTATTTGCATCTCCTCTCCCTCAAGAAAAAACAGGCCAAAAAAACGCTGCGTTCGTATTTTTAATATTTGTACTTGCAGCTTCCAGTGAAAATGTTGGCCAAAAATGTAATTTATTTGTATTTTCGATATTTTTTTCCTCGCAGCTTGCATAACCTAACTTTTTATGTTTTTTTCCTAAATCAATCCAACCCCCCTCCTCCCCTTTCCGCGGGAAGACTGGTCTAAAATGTTAATTTTAAGGCCTGGTTTGTGTAAATAATTGTATTTTGATTTCCTATCTGTATCTCCTCTCGCTGAAGAAAAAACAGGTCAAAAATGCGCTGCGTTCGTATTTTTGATATTTTTACTCGCAGCATCTACCATCTAAATTTTTTCTGTTTTCCTACTGATACAAGAGCTCTGTGGCTTTTTCGATTTTGTAAAAAAAACTAATTCTCTTGATCAGTCCAGAAGTCCTATCGTCTCTTTCACGGTGAAATAATGATGGATTACCCACTATATACGTATTTCAAATCTTTATATACTACCTAAACATTTTTTCTCTTTTTTATTTACAGTTATAACAATAACTTTCTTCTTGTTCGAAACATTCTCTGGGATCAGTCCAATAAAATCAGTCCCTATAAAATCAGTCCCTATAAAAATATAACTATGTACCCTATAAAAATGTACCCTATAAAACCCTATAAAAATGTACGCCAAAAGTGCACTATGTTTACATTCGTAGCTTTGTACGCCAAAAAGAAAAAAAAGTTTTCAGCAACAAATATCTTTCTATTTTCGACATAATGTGACAATAGATCACTGAGATAGGTCCTGCAACCCCATCTCTCCCTGCCCCCTTTTCTTTGGAAAATTAGGCCCTGTTCCCCTCTTTACCTTCAAGCAATTTCTGTTTTTTTGGCAAAAAAAAAATAATCGACTAATTCTTTTTGCCTTTGGTTTTTCCCTTGTTCTTCCGTTCTTGATCTTTGCTACACTCCGTTCTAATAAAAAAACACTCCGTGCTATATACCGTAATTTTATTTTGTTTTATACCGTTCCTTCCTTTTCTC